>NW_009926054.1:22217-39597 GCF_000696875.1 Nestor notabilis | reverse complement strand
CTCTTTCATGGATCCCAGTGTGCTGTTATTACATGAAGCTCTAATGCCATTGATAATAGCTAAAGGATGGCACTTATGTTTCAGGAGCCAAAAATAAAAAATATATATAAAACCCCCAACCTTGAAGTGCCTTTAAACAAAGTTACTGAAACCTCTCCTTTCAGGCCTTGAATTCCCATCAGGTAGACACCATACCCTCCATGTAACCAACCCCTGGCTGCTGATTAATGGAACTTGGCAAAGGGTAGCAAAACTGTGCCAAAGGCAGCACAAAATCCCAAGTTTCTACAAACCTCAGAGGTGAAAATGCACAGACAACAACAGCACCCCTCAATCGTTTCCTGACTTCACTTAGCCACAAGTCTGAGACAAAAGCGTTCAAATAGGCTATGCTTTTCCCTCTGTGTTCCTGACAATGTCTACCCATTCAAAGCAATCACAGCCATCTCTTGTGTACAATTACTGGCCTTTTACAGTCTCACCTTGTCTAACTTCCCACCACAAACCACAGCTCTAGTCAGACACTACGTGCATTTGCAGTATGTTTTCATGCAGTTGCCTAGATCTCTGACTCCTGTAGGAAACCTGCTGTCTGTAAAGTTAACAGGCATGAAACCATTGGATACAATTCTCACGTAAACTAAAACTGAGCTTATTGGATCATTAGCGTTCATAACACCTAATCATGCTACTGCTAGAATAACTAACCTTTTATGCTCTGCAGATACTGGCTTAAGCTGAGAAAACTAAACATCCACATGTGCTGGGTGTTTGTATTCTGCATCACATCTCAGTTTTTGTGCTTTGCTTCATTTATGATTAAAATGTAATAATCCATCTGCCACGTGATCAGAGAATCTATGCTATGAATGACTCCAAAACCAAAGCAGCATCCCTCCCAGGGTCCAGACACCCCTTTTCAGTAAGATTCAAAAGACAATATACAGCACACAGCAGCATCCCGGCTTCTTGCCTACAAACAAGCAGCTTGGGACCACTGGCACACAGATAGGTCAGAACACCACACTGCAGCAATGATCAGAAATATCCAACGTGACCTTAAACAATCCAGCCCAGGTCCCAGGTCTCTCCTGGAACAAGGAGGAATGCTTGTTCAGCCACGGCACTGCAGCACCTGAGACACCCCCAACAGACCCTATGCAGCAGAGAAGAGAGGCAAACCAGTGTTGGGGAGGGAGCGTAACACACTGCCTGTAGCTAAGTGCAGAGCTAGTCCTGGTTTGCTGCCGCACTGTGGTGGTGTTTCCAGAGAGGCAAAGTCCAGGAAAACCTGTTGAGATGGGTTTGCACACACCCTGACAAGTGACTCCCAAAAATGACCCATACATATTTCCCGCCCTGTCCAAAGCCACTTTGCTTCATATCAACACGGGGGTGCAAGAGCAAATGGCTTGCAGACATTAGAGCAATTAACTTTTATGCTGTTTGGCTGCCTCCAAACAGAAACCTTTCAAGCATGAATCTTGAATAAAAGTAATTGATTTTTTTAGTCAACTAAAAGAGACATGTCACAAAATGTATCCTATGTGTCATGTATTATAATATGTACCATGTATCATAACAAGTCCATGCTTCTCCCAAAGAAATGCTGCAGTCCTACTGCTCTGTTTGTTAGCTGTCCATGCCTGGTAGCAATTTCCATTGCATGTGGTAAAGAGTAGGTGGTGTACATGCACTGGGGCAGGAGCAGCAGACGACTTGTCAAAGACAGTCCAAGAATATGCCTGGAGGCACCAGTGCAAAAATCCCCATTCCAGTTCTGATTTTGATTTCCTCCTGTAATTCTGGTTAAGTGTCTATGTGACAGCTTCCCTACCTGTGCAGGACGCCAGTCCCTGGGGCTCTTGTAAAGATCAGCTTGTGTAAGGCTCTTAGGAGAAGGAAAATGAAGTATTTCCCTTGTGGCTGCACAGCTGTCTGTATGGAAGAGTCCTGGGCTTCTCAATACAAATGCAACCGATGGCTTCTGCAGCACTGCAACCATGTTCTATGGAAGGGACCTGAAAAATGTATTTAAAAAGAAGAACAAAAGGCTTCTGGGAATATTTTTTTAGCCAGCACCTAGAATGCTGATGCTGGGAGGTTGTCCTCTGCATTGCTTTACAGGATTATTCAGAAAGACTCCAAACTCCCTTTTCCTGTATAAAAGAGTGAGACTGGGAAAGCAAAAATACAAGACTGAGACGACAAAATGCAGAGAGAAGATATCAGACAGGGACTATAAATGAAATGTAAAGTGTTAAGTGTCTTGGGAGGACAGGGCAAGAGGGGAAATAATATTCCAGGTATGAAAACCAGAGAAAACCAGGGGATAAGAAATTCTTACATATCAGTGTGCGAGCAGTAGCTCCTCTGGGATGAGGTCTGAAAGAATTAATTCAACACTGAAGTGGGAAAAAAGTAATGAAGAAAGGGCTGCTGTGGCATTTACAGACTGCTCAGGAAAGTCATGGTGGAAGTACTAATGAAGTGTACATTGTTAATTACAGCTAAGCTAGCCCTGCCACACCAAGGTGCATGATCACAGAGCCTCAGCAGATGGGTTTGTTGACCGTACCAAGCCATAGCTAAAGTGCAGAAAAAACAGGGGGCTCATAGAGCAGGTGGTGAAAAAGGCTCTCAGGCTCAGTGATGAGGAGAGAAAGAGGGATGTGTAAATTGCTCAGAGCAGGCGCCGAGATGCCAAGCCTCCTCTCCCCATGGAGCTACACACTGACCCAGCCACAAGCGCTACCAATGCACCAGGCTAAAAAGTAACAGTGCAGATCCAGGCGTCACATCCAGCACCAGTGACAGAGACCCACGGTTGCTTGGCTCTCTCATGTTCAACACACAGGCATAGCAGAAAGCTGGCTGTGCCGTATCCCACAGACCCAGCTCCAGGCAGCCAGACATGGGGAAAACACTGATCATTCAGTTGGCAGGATAACAATATACGGCGCTGATGGAATACCTGTGATTACGAAAGCACTTCGTAAGCGTGAACGCAACCTCTTCCTGTCACTAGGAGACAAATTAATATTGTCCTCATTATACGGGGAAGGAACTGAGACACAGAAAGGATACATGATTTGTTCTACACAGCAAAAGTGAACAGGAGAACAAGGAAGATGATGACTGACAGATGCTGATTTTCCTCCACACTTCCTGTTTTTTTCTCTGTTGGTTTTGCCAGACTGCAGTGCATTCATGCTAGCAGCTATGGGGAGAAAGTACAACACACAAAGCTGCAAGTGGGCATTCATATTGGTAACAAGTCTATCCAGCATTGTGATAGCAAACTAGCTGCTGAAAGGCAAAAGCTTTTGACAAAATACCACACATTTCAGAGCCAATCTTTTGATACTAGGAGCTAGGACAAGACATTCACAAAGGACACGGCTTATTGCACACACACCCCACACACAGCAGCAGATTTTGGCCAGTGTCAGAACCACCAGATAGACAGCCCTGCTAGGAATCCCAGTCCATGCTGATTTTCCTCAAATTCCCACCAAAATCAGAAAAGAGAAAGTGGACTTGTTACTGACTGATACATATGAAAAGGCAACTTGAGACAATTCAGTTCCTGCCTGACACATCCTGCTTAGCGGCTATGTTCAAAGCAGCAAGAAAAAGAGAATGAAAATATTTCCTCCATGGATCTTGACTTCTCTCCCTTCCTGTAATACTTTCGATGTGCTCGCCAGATTGGAAACCGCTTCTGGCCAAAATGTCGCCGCCAGGAACAGAACAGAAAATGAGCTGTCTGCTAACAGACATCACCTAATAACAGGGAAAAGAGTTAATTCACTTGCAGTCCATACTGGTATATCTGAAGGACCTGGAGAGCAATACATTCACAAACCCTAAGTACTGGTCTGAACTTCTGACATGTCCTTCCCTGCTGAGCATTAGCCTCGCTGCGGGCTAACGGTGGGTGCCCATTTCACTTTGGCCTTGCACTGTGTGAATTCACCAAGCCTGTGGTGCCCACCAACAACTTTTCAGCTGTACTCTTGTAACTAGCTCAAACCCAGCCCTGAGTACAAGCTGGTTATATTACCAGCAGTGCTGCAGGTATAAGCATTAAGTCACTGCTGCAGGGGAAGTGAGCTGATGAAGGTCATTAACTTCTCACCCTGAAGCTCCATTGCATGCCCAGTCCAGCCTCATCTCGCAGCAAAATGGTCGTTCCACTGCAAAGCTTGTCTCTTCTCCCATCTCTGAATTAGGCTCAGTTCCCTCTTCAGCTCCCCAAGGGATGCTGTATGTATTCCATGGCCTTCAGCCACATGGAGAGTTTAGACTGCCCAGAACTTGTAGGGTCAGGAATCTTGGCCATCTCTATGTTCAGCTAATGAAAAGGAAAGGAGCGGTGCTAGATCTGGAGACAGCTGCACTGCTCTGGAAGGGAACTGCATAGAAGCACAGCTGCTCCTTCCCCACATGACAGTGGCAGCAGGCAGGGACCTGCAGGCTCCTCAGGCTGCCCACAGATTCCTGCCCATTTTGATGTGCTCACACTTCATATCCTTAGTATAACTAACTGCAGAAAGCAAGCACCAAAAGAAAATCCCACCCCAAGAGGTAACAAAGCTTTTCAATGAACAAAAGCTGCAGAAATGGCTGGATGTGTATTAGGGGACAGAGAAGCACACACAGGTGGCTACTATTTCTATTGTACTATTGTAAATAGGATATTATACTATTCCACTGAGCTCACGTTGTTGCTGTCCCTCCTTTTCCCTTCCCACACTTGTTGGGAGAGCCTGACAACCTATAAAATCAGTTCAATTCCCAAAACCCAGCAGTTTTGTAATCAGTTGTGCAAGTCAGGTAAAGGCTTACAGTGGTGGACAGGAGGTACTCCCAGACCACTTGAGAAGCAAAAATGATTCAACCCTCTTGAACCTGGAGCTCTAGAGTGAGCTCCAGAAAATTCACACATTTCCCCTGCTGAAAAACAGTCCCATCACCAGCCTACCCACAGAGCAGCTGCTCCAGCCTCCAGCCCTCCCCATGGTCACCCACAAAAGGGGTGGAAATCTCGGGGAAATACCAGTGGGCCAGCTCAGAGCGTGGAGGCACCCCTGTGAAAATCAGCATGAAAGGAGCTATGCAGCTGCTGGTAGGGTTTTGCTAGCCACAGTCCCCAGGGCAGGCGGAGAGGCTGTGGGAAGCATAAGCCCAAGAGCCAGCTGGGAAGAAAATGGAAGTTCCCTGATGGTTAATTTGTCTTCAAGCAGGGCAAAATCCACCTCCCTCCACAGGGTAAAGGTGAAATGCAGCTCCATGCAGCTCTGCGTGGCCATGAGAATGCTGCCTCAGCACGCACACTTCGACCTCTCCTCTGAGCATATGAAAACTATTGCGCCTTATCGGCTCTCCTCCACTGGAAACCTCCCGCAATCCTATGCTGGGGACTTAGGAAGAGGTCAGGGAGGGAGAGTTTTACACGCTGAATCACTCCCAGACAAATCATTTCCTTATTATACATGGCAGCCTCCCACAGACAGACTGCCAGAGGGCTCTCTGAAATCATATTAGGTGCCTTTCCCTTGCTTCTCTTCATCCCCCCAGTCACTTGAAACGTTATAGCTTACAGTCCCACTGGAGAGGGTCTGGGGGGTCAGGAGCACTTAAACAGTCCGAGGGGCCCGAACAAGGGAGCAGCACGAGGACTCAGTATAAGTGGCTCCAGGCTCAGCAGCTCCCACCCCACTCTCCACACATGCTCCCACCTCGCACTCCCAGCCCTTTGCGGGACTTGCAGGCAGATGTCAGGATCTGGCAAGCCCAGTGGCAGAGCTGCTCTCTGGACCCACGAGGCCATTGCTTTGGCACCCCACCAACTGTGCCTGCAGGTTAGGTGTGCACACTTTTTACCACGTCTACCTGCGCCCTGGGTGCGCTGGATGCAAACCAGAGCCACAGAACTGTTTTTGCACAGAGCATCAAAGAGGAGTTATTTAATAAGCCCCAAGGAGGCACTTAGCTCTGCACCATGCCAAGGCTCTGGTTACAGCCTCCTGGCTAGAGCTGACTTGCACCCAGCCAGCCAGGAGCGTGGGGGGGGGTGGGGGTAATTCCCCATAGCAAACCGCAGCAGCGAGCACAGGGGATGACTTGTGCTGGAAGGGGGATGCGTGCGTGCGCCTCCTGCGCTGCAGTGCTGGCTGCCTGTGTGGGCAGGGCGGGTGATGAAGGAGCACGAGCGGCGGACACCAGCCCCTCCCTAAGGCCTGGGGCAATGAAGAAGACTCTGAAACTTCACACGGCGGTTTCTGATGTCAGCAGAGTGGCTTGATGACATTACAGCAACATTATTGTGTGTGGTGGGGAGGGTAAATTGTTCCTTATGTAACTTATTTAACATAGCAACTTCCTTTGTAAATCATGCTGGTTGGGCCCCAGTTGCTGCAGGGACATTGAGGATGGAGGCTGTGACAGAAGTAATGCCAGATCCAAATCAAACACACAAACCCTTCCAAGGTCCATCAAAACACACACAAGGGCTTTACAGGAAGGCTGGGTCCCAGAGCTAGCAGCACATGCTTGGGCCACTTCTGGTTTGTTACTTGGATGAAGTGATTCCCCTGCAGAAGAAGGGCTGGGGCTGTCACACAGCAGTACAAGGTTTCCATTATTCCTGCAGAACTGAATAGCGGTTCTCATGGTGCCTCTCCACTCAAATGCCTCAGAGCTACCAAATTCATCAGGGTGTCAGGGAAAACAGAAATCTTCTCTACACACTCACGATATCCTAAAAATTAGATCATCAAAGCTGGCCACTGGCCATCCATCTCCCTGTGTTGTCGTTCGTTTTCTTCTACTTTCTGTGCTCTGCTTTATCTTGCTGGGGAGCACTCACCCTGCAGACCTTTCCTCTGTTTCAGAAGTGTTCAGCAGCAAATGACAGGCAGCCCCACAATGTCGTAACAGGTAGAACAACATATGAGGGTGACCTAGCACCACTGGACCATTTAATATTCAGCCACAGCAGGACATAGGGATTTGTGACAAACTATTTCAGGTTCCAGCTTGGGGGTGACTTGTCACCTTAAGAACCCACAGTTTCTTGGTGTGGTGTCCAGCATGAGGTCAAACTCAAATTGTGACTAATCTACAGAGTTCAAAATCCCATCTCAGCCTCTGGGTTCTTCCAAACCTTACTAGCGGTGCTGTGAACCTAGCAAGTCCCAGGTCTGGAAATGAAACAAGAACTGCAAGTGGAATTTTATTGCTTTGAAATGACTCTGGTATCTCGAATTTGCACAGCACGCACATAGTTTCTCTTATCAGCAGAGCACCTTGTTATCCCTCGTGGCTGACGTGACACTGCAATGTCACCATGCAGAGTCCTCAACTCCAGCACACATCAGCACAGGAACACTTAGCACAGCTGTGAGAGCTCTCCCAGGAGACCAGAGAGCCCCTCTCCTGCAGGCACGCACAAGGCACAGCCCCATTCCTGCATCTAGCAAGCACCAGCCTTCCATCCTCTGATTTCATTTGCCCCAGGCCTGAATCAGGTCTGGCTGGTAGCCTGGGTTATTGTTCTAGTTTTCCTGCAGCCCATGGAGTCCCACTGTCCAGTTACTGCATTACACAAAAGAAAAGACTATAATTGCCCTGAACAGCACATACACTTGAAAAGAAAGGAAAAGGCTGGGGGAGGATTATCCTACCACTGCAGTAGTGAAAGGACATGGAGATAAACCACCTTACTCAGGACTACACACGCAGTCTGTGGCAGTGGCAAGCATTAAATCAAAATCCTCCAAATCCCATGCTAGTGCCTTTACTACAGGCCGTTCCTCTCTGCCTGTGAAGAAGTGCCTTTACCTTTCAAGGGCAAAGCAGGAAAAATGGCAGTGCTGCTTTGTTTCCTTCATGCAGCACAAGCAGAAAATGAGGGTTACAGCATAGCCTGGTGGGACTGAAGACAGAGCACTTGGAGCAGCAGTGCCAAGCAGGCAATCTTTTCTGGCAATTAATGAAGATGTGCTACAGATCAGACACCTCCTGTCCCCCCCAGCTGCGAGCTGCTTCCACCTCCTGAACTGTTTGGACCACTTGCCCATCCCCTCCCCACAGCCTGTCTGGCAGAGTTACAGAGGGGTGGACACTTGGGCTAGCAGAGCTGATACAGCTTCACTTGCTTTGTTTCTCACCAATGCCTGCATCACTACAGAACATCTGCTTCATGTTTTGTAGCAGCTTTAATTTGGAGCAATGCTGAATGCTCAGGAACTGTGTCTTTCTTTGGGTACCACAGTCAGGCTCCAATACTATTTTTTATTCCTAATTCAGTAACTCTGCTGGGCAAATCTGAAAGCACAACCAAAGCAAGTAATTGCTGAAACTCTGCGTGTGTTTTGAGAGAGTCCCCATGCAATTCTTACCTCTTAGTTTCTTCCTTGAGCAGTGGGACAAAAAGGAGAAGATGCAATTGACCTTCCTAAATTGGAAGGCTATGATGATCTGTGATCACATCTCTCCTCCAGCACAATGGACAAACCTTTTTCTTAAATTCATACTTGAAATTTCAAAGCAAGAAAATCAAGTCATAAAATCAGAGCAGAGACTGACCTTTGCATCCCTGAGTAACTTCTGTCAGGGAAAGATATTTCAGATGCTGACCACTGTCTCTGCTGACAGAATTAAGCAGCCACATCTTGATGTTTCTGAAATACAAACCTCACACTAGAACCACATAAACAAGCCTACCCTAATAATCTGGAAATGAAACACAGCTTCTCTGATTTTTGCTTTGATTTCATTCTGAATTACCAATAAGGGTGATCACAATGTCCATTTTCAGAATCCTGCAAGTCCTGATAATAAAAATAAACACGCCAATTTCTCTGTGAAGTGGCAAAGAACAATACTTCACTAAAGAAACAAAGAACTGGCATCCTGCATTCTCCACCAGGCCTCAAGACTGTCTTTCTACAGAAAACAGACTGTTTCCAAACAAAACCACTTTCCAAGTCTGCCACAACAGCCCTGCTTCGTGTTTTAAAAAATTTCTGCGTGAGTCCAAGCCTCCTTGTGCACTTTGGTAGTAATCCTATACTGCTCATCATACAGAACAAGCAAGTTTTCAAACTTTGTTTTGAGATACCAGCTTCACACAATACCAGGGCTCCAGGCAACAGCCCCTCCAAGTGTAAGCCAGCCAGATCCAAGACTTGTTAGAACCCTTTATAGAAGCCCAAGCACAGCAGAAACAAAGAGCTTTGATTTAAAAAGGGAAACAATCATGGTAGTGAAAATCTCAAATGCCATAAAGAGTCATCAGTGCAGTTTTTCATATGTCACTATGTTACTAAATCACTGTTTAGTATACAGGAGATGAACTGAGGACTGAGTCTAATTCCAGTCCTAATATTCGCTCTTTAGACTGAATTCAGTCTTCATTTAAGGAGCTGAAGTTTTAATGATTTACATTCAAGTATGCCAAGTCTCTATTTGGCTTTTTATGTGGCTCGAGGCATATGTTAAATAGGATCATAATATTTACTTACCTCACCAAAGTGGTGACAGACTCAATGTACCAACTTGCATTTTAATACAATACAAAAAGATTGTCTGAAGGAGTTTCAGGCATTATCTTGAACCCTCCTGTTCAGTTTTTAAGGATCTAAAAATCACATATTTTTGTGATCTTCTTTCTATTTTGTTCTCCACAAAAAGGTAATAAACAAAAAGTAAAAGCATTAGAACCCAAACAGCCCCAGTTTCCAATACTGAAAATTCACAGCAGAAGCAGCCTGGAGGAAAGGTAGCTGATTTCTTTTTCTTTTGTGATTTGGGACAGTTAATAAAGAAAAAATGAATTAAAAGTTCATCAATCACAGCTTTAACCAGAAAAAGAAGAGAGAAAGAAAACCATGAAATTTTCCATTCCTTGCTCTATGAGCAGCACTTATTACAACATTTAGGTGGGGTTTGTAACACAGTGAGTTAAAAATCAGAAAGACAAAACTGTGATTTCTTGGTTAATGATGATTCTTCAATTAGTTTGTGTTTGCAAGCTGCTTTGAAGATGTAAATGATTATTGTAAGCATTAAAACATTAGTTACTGACTTTGCTGGGTGGGAACTTCAGCACAGGTGATCCACCAGGGTGGAACAAAACTGGCTGGCAGTTCTGAAAAGCCATATCCCAAGAAGTGTCCACAATGTGCTCTGATCCTGCACACACATGGATCTTCTTCAGAGACTGCATTACTTCAAGCACTAAACTTAACGCGCATCCACGATGGGCAGGCTTAACTCTTACAAAACCATTTTTATCTTCATACTTCAAAGCAATATTTACCCAGAGCTCTGCATTACTAGATCTGTTTTCCATGATGGGAGATGGATGGGAAACACACAAAAAGCACACAGTCATCCAGACAAAGCCATAACTGGATGACCCAAGTCCCCCAAGTCCCAGACTTGAGAGCATGTAGCTGTGCTGCCTCCTCTGGGTCACACCAGGGAGTTCAAACATACAGGAAGCCTTGGAAGAATCACTGAGCATTACTGAAAGGGACAGAGCCCTACAGGAAAAAAGGCAACTGCCTTCTGCTCAAGAAGGAGGCAAGATTAGAAGGATCATGCCCCATCAGCCACTTAGACTTGGAGGAGAAAAAGTGTCTCATGATACCTGAACCAGTGTCTCCCTGAGTGTTCATGAATCCTTCCACCCACCTCCACTCAACACCAGCCCCAAAGCAATTTGCTTATTCTCTATTTCCAGTAAACTATTAACATAGGAGGACTCAGAGCAGAAGTCAATCAAATAGGAACCATTCACTCCTCGCCAGGCCTTCCCAACTACAAACAACTTCCCCAGTGCTCAGTCAATGTCCCAAACACTTTTCCCTTTCTTCAGGAAGCACCTGAGTAAACAGGTGTGTCTAACAGACTGCTCTCAAGTTCAGCAAATCCCCTGCGAAGCAGCTCATGGCTAAGCTGCTCTGTTTAGTAGTTGGTCCCTTTCTCCATTCTTGGGTGAAGATAGGGTTCATGGGACCCAGCAGGCAGTGTGGTCTTGTGGCTCGGACAAAAGGCTGTGTAGATCAGGAGTGCTGGTTTCATTTTCAGATCTGGGGTGTTGATCTGGGATGCATCAGCACAGGCCTGTCAGCCTCCACCTCTCAAAGTACATTCACCATTGAAACAGGAAGCTCTTTGGAGAGGTACCACTGCTGTCTAAATGGGGGAGGAGAGGCTGCAACTACATAGGTGATTTAGGAGCACAGTGTTACAGTGCAGGAAGGCCAGGAGAGCTGCTTATGCCTTTTTAGCTTTCTTCCATCCCAGAAAATCAGCAACTGTCTGAAGCCATCTCCGTCTCTGGTCTCTGCCAGACCTTCCTAGGTATTGCCAAAAGAAGCATAAGCACTAGAAAGGCTGAGAGCTGCATCCAAAGACCAAATAATTTCCACCTGTGACTCAACAGAGGATTTGAACTCAAGGCTATTGAAATAAATGGCTGGTATCAGCCATCCACTGCACGACCTGCATCGTGCTTCCCACACTGCTTTGACCTCAACTGAAGCCATTTGCAATTTTACTCCTTCCACAGTGGCATGGATTAATGATTGATCATGGATCTTCACCATGAATCTCTGGGATTCTGTCAGCCAGTGTCATAAACTTAACATTATCTAATTGTAAGTTTTCCCATTTAATTGCAATATACACCTGCTCAATGTCCCTCTGTGCGTGGAAAAGCATCATACTTCATTTAAAAAGCCCTCATTTAAATTCAACAGCTAGCTGCACAGATTTAACCATTAAACTGATTTATGTTGCATAAAAGATCAAACCAGATCGCACCTTGTGGCCAAATAACCATAAAAGGTTTCTGTAAAGATCATTAATTCACCTCCCTGGGCAGTTAGTTTAGCAGTAAATATGACTTAGATGACTTTATCCAGTTAACCTTAATCAATTTGTTATTATGATTAGTCACCCAAAATAATACAAATGTGAAAGGGGAAGGTGCTATAGTTCAGACCCTAGTAATGAACAGTCCAGCAGTATCCCACACTCCTGGGCAATAGGCATCCATCCTCTGCTGGCAGCCCCAGGGGATCGCAGCTAGCCTGTGCTGGGTAGGGAGAGCGTCCCGGAGACTGGGCTTTGCCTGATCCTTTTCAGCGCTCGCAGGCAAGCAGCCACCACAACACGAGAAAGGGAGGAAGATGAGGGCAGAGGGAGACAGCAGGCAAGGACAGCCCATTCGCCCCATACTAGGAGGAAAGCTGGCCCAGCTGCCCACATACCAGCCTGAGATTTGGCAAGGTTTTATTTGGCAGACTCCGCTCTGTCATAGACTTCCAGAGCGACCTTGGCCAAGGTATTTCATCTTACTGTATCTCAGCTCCCCAGCTGTTAAGCAGGGATGACACTGCTTCCCTCTCTCACAGGAGTGGTCTTAAAGTTTGTGAGGCATTCAAACATCACGGCCCTGGGAGCCATAAAAATTCCTTAAGCAGGCAGATCCATCACACTCGATGCTCCGTTCTCCTCTTGCCCTGGCATGGCTCCATTGACTTCAACCCATTTACTCTGTCACAGAGGACATGAAATCAGAGCCAGGCCTTTGATCTGGCAAGGGCCAGATCTGCCTCTTCCTCGGGGTCACTGCAATAACCAGCAGAATGGGACCCAGTGGGGACTATAGCAACGTAAGTGATCATCAGTACTGAAGGAAATAGGCTCTTATCTTGGCCACCAAAGTCATTCACACCTGCACAAAGCACATTATGCTGACAGCCCAGCACTCCCTATGCAAACTGCTGATATCAACTCACTGGCTTTTACACCAGTTTGGGAAGAGAAGGGAAGAGAATAGAGGGAAGAGAAGATGAGAAGCGGCTTAAATTTTAACATACACAATGGTATAAATCAGCAGTAAATTCGTGCAGTTGGTGGAACAACATTGGTGTAAAGAGAAAAATGGGATTCAAGGTTTTTGGGCGTCGGCACCCCAGCCTCACACAGGGCAGAGCCTTGCTCCTGTCACATGGCTGCACTTGGTATGCAGTCAGCATATCGGTAAATCATGACTCCCCACATGAAAGGGCTCATATTGTCTGTGTGCATTTCTCTTTCTGTGTGTTCACTCTCGCCAGGGCAAGGAAAGCTCTTTATCCTTCATTTTTATGCTCAGCTACACGCTTCTCCAGCCTTCCTCCATTGTGGAATACTTCTCCTTCCAAAATGCACACATCTCCACCTCCTAGAATAAGGACTCCAAACTCACACCTACGTTCAGCATGGAGTGCTGGACATTTTTTTTCTCTAAACCCAGCTCCTACTTCAGGAGGCTTTTGATCTGAACAGAAAACAAGGGCATGATCAAAACCAGTCAGTAAGGACCTCTTCACTGACCCCAGCAGGCTTTAGTTGAGGTTGTCTGTGTTCAATTACTTACAGTCATTATAACTAAAGAAGAGGATTGAGCATACCTTGCAACCTGCAAAGCTGCTAATGTGAAACATGGCACATACGAAGACAGCGTAATTCATTTGGGAAACTTAACATGCTAATAAAAATCCCTTCCTTCTACATCAGTGATTTCCATGAACTTGGCTGCATGATCATTTGTTCTTCAGTATAAGTTTAGCTTTCTACAAGTGAAGAAAGGGGACTATAAATTCACACAGCATATAGAAAACCTCTGTTGCTATGATAAAAAATTACACTTTTCTGGATTTGGCTGCAGAACTGTGGCCAAAGCAGTATTATAGAAACCAAATAGCCTATCCCCATTCATAGTGACATTCCCAAATCCACAGAAATAAGAGCACCAATAAAGTCAGAAAAGAAAATCTGATTAATTTTAAGGAAAATGGACCCTGACTTTGTGCAGCATTTGAGCAGCACATGATTGAAATTAAGCATATAGCTAGGGGTCATTGACTTCAGTAGCACTTATTCATGAGCCTAAGTTATGTCTTGATTTGGGATCTGAAAGCTTCAACATTAGAAAGCAAATGCACAGAAGACTTTTCATTTTCATGATTAAAGGCATATCACATCAATCTTGTATCAACAAGGAGATTTTATTTATAGAATATGCTATTAAATCTGAATTCCTTTCAAATATTGAGAGTATTTTGTTACATTACGCACCCAGGTGCTACATTTGATTTTGACAGACAGGCTTATCCGAGAGGTGCCAATTAACAAACACACTCAGAAACAGAGCGTGACAAAAGTCACAACATCATCAGAGAAGGAATGCGTTTTCTCTCACAGGAGGAAATAGCAGTGAGGATAAAAGTTTGTTCATCTCCTCCAACAATATGTGAATAGCTCCCCTCAATTACCCCATTGCTCTTTCAATAACTAGAAAGAGACAACACAAAGAATTTCAATAACAGGAGGAAGAAAATATTATGTATTACATTTCTATTTTATGTAATACATCTCCATTGTTACTAACAAGTCAGAGAGAGTTAAAACTCAATAAAAAGTCTGTTGATTTTTTATCAGCATGTTTGCTTTTAAATTCATTGGAGTGCTTAAGCGGGCTAGTGAGTTCCACATTTGTTCCCAATCTGCTCTGAAGGAAGGGGGCCAGCAGCAGGGCAAACCAGGCAGTGTCTGGCACTTCTGCTTATTTTCGGATAGAGTTTAAGGCCGGAGTCGAGACCTGAAGGGTGTTCCAAAATACTGATCTTGAATTTCTACATTACTTTTCTTCTTGGTAGGATATAATGGTGTCTGTCTTACGCACTATGGCCACAATTCTACACTGCATTTTTTCAGGCTTCATGTATGCCAAGGAGGATGAATCTTAGGATTTGGGTTAGAGGTCACCCTGGCACACAGTTGCTGTTTAACAGAATGGAGAAGAAAATCCTACATGCCTCCTTAATTCTATTAAATCTGCCAAGCAATAACCATGAAAAATGGAACTGGGACCTCTTCACTTCTGAAAAGTGCCAAGTGATAATTAATGATTTCAAATGTCAGAAACTTCATTTAGTATCTTTCCTGGAGGACCAGTGACACCGTGCTTGACTGAATCAGAAGGAACTACTCTCCTGTCCTAGTCATCATTTGCCAACACCAAGAGTCTTTCTTTAGGACTAGACCTGCTCAGGCATCATTTCCTATACAAGGTCTGGCAAGAGCACAACATGCTTGAAGCCATGACTGCATGCTGCTCATAGGTGAGGCTTTCTGTCCTACTGGTAACCCAGAATGGCCCAACTCACCTCTCGAGTCATATCTTTGTAGATATTACCTGTTGCTGACTCACATCCTGCCAAAGAAATAAGAATGTCTTACAAGAACCAGCTCTGATCCTCAAGTTGCTTCCTAGAAAGTGCATACAATCAGAGGATTCCCAAACCTCATCTACAGCATAAGGTGCTGAAACACATGTTTATGCTACTGACCAAATGATCAAGAAGTTCAGCAATTCAAGTCTATTTTTATATATTTAGTCTATATCACAATATAACGAAAATATTTTTAGCAATAAAGCAATCAATGTGTTTTCAAGTTACTTGGTGCAATTCCCCTGGATGGTTAGTTTTTCTTTTGATCTCAGTGAACTGCCTTTAAAACTTACCTGTTTCTCAGAGAGAATAAAAGATCCCATTTGGTTGGACATCTTTAAATTACATGCAACTTTCTTCCTTGTTTTGTCAACCTCAGACAAGGGTAACAGGTTAATTGCTGGTTTTATTGGTATAATAGATGCCAATTATAAGGCATGTGTTAAACTCCTATGGTTTAGGTAAATAAAAACCCCAAACAGATCATGTATACCATCCATGCTCTGCTATCCAAAGTAACGAGAAATTGAAACATGCCAGGTAACAGGAGAAAAAAAAAAAAAAAAAAAAAGAGGATAATGAAAATAGTAAAGAGACACCTCGCTACTGTGAGACAGCACAGATCCAGCACAGCCAGCTCTGAGACAAAACTGAAAAGCCCTGCCTGATCCCAGCCAACTTCCCAGCTCTCATTAGGCTGAGCTTATGTGCTCAGTCTCCACACTGGCCCTGCGTATTCACTGGGTGTGAGCAAATCCTTCTGGACCCCAGGGCTAGGAGTGCTGCAGCCACAGCGCGATGAGAGCACTGCTGGTTTGGACACAGCCCCAGCCTTCCTTATGAGTTCCAGCTGTGCCAGAGCCATTGCTGACCCCATGAGCTACACCATAGGTCCTCCTGTTGTCTGTGGGAAATGCAAGTGTCTCGTGGGCCATGCTCCTCACACCTGTAACATGCTTATGGCCTGAAAAAATCCACAGAGCTATGTGCTAGTTTAAGAAGCTTACTAATGGACTTGGCAGACATGAAAAAGAAAATGTGTAGGATTTAGCATTTTTCTTCTTTCTTTAAATCTGGAAACACTTGGCAGATGCAATTAGCCTTGTGTGGTCATCTCTTCCCACGGCTTCAAGCGGCTGCATAACGTTCTCATCCAAATTGCTCATTCAATGCAAAGTTCCTCTTTAACGAGTTTTCTTCCAATTCCCCTTTCCCTCCCCTCCCCCTTCTTCAAATGTTGTTAAAGAAAGGACTTGGGCACTCTGGACTTCAGATGACCCTTGAATGCTGCACTTACTTTCACAGCAGGATGCATCAACTGCTTCATCAAATAAGTCTCAAGCAGACAGGTTTGTTGATTGGGAAAGCAAAGTCTCAATCTGAGGGTTAAAGGGTATGGCACAAATATTAGCGTAAGTGCAGTGAAGGCCCTATATTCTTGCAGAGAACAGTGTTCGCCCTAGGCTAAAGTCTGTGCTAATATTTTGAATTTATATCGCATCTTCTCAGCTGATCTTCTGGGAAAAAGGCTGATTGGATTTTACAGCCCAACAGCTAATAGGATTCTACAGGATTTGATAAAGAAAGAAACTGCCGTTATAGGTTTAACTATCCTGTAACAAGGAATATAGAGCTGTGTTAAATTTCAATATTTTATAAAATACTTGCACTGAAAATAGAGCTGCAAATCCATGTTATGTGTTAATAGTGTAAAATTAAATAATGGGATGTGTAGCTGTTTTTCCCATGCTGAAAAAAATAAGATAGCCTATAATTTTATACCCTAAATCTCTGACATCTACAGTATCTTCCACTCCAGGTGTTCCCTTTGCTTTGGAAATTTGGATGCAGAGAAAGAAGAAAATTGGGACTCTGCAAAAGTTTAATCCAGAACCAAGGTAGATCAAATGCATTTAGGCACTGCTGCTTGCAGAAATATCCACTGAGGTGTATGGCACACTAATAGTCCCTGGGCTGATAGTGCAACATCTCCCCTCTGGAACATCTAGACTCTCCCCAGGCATGCGTAAGCCTCCTTTTATTTAGTACCACTGATGCTTGCAGACAAGGATGTGGCA
>NW_009926054.1:0-22207 GCF_000696875.1 Nestor notabilis | reverse complement strand
ACACTGAGAGCTCCCACAGGCAGCCAGCACTGCAGCTGCCTGGAGACAAGTGCTAACACCACAGGGCAACAAGAGCTTGGTGGTTTTACCAAACTGGTTTTGAGGAGAACTCAGCTGAACTACCAGAGAGGGAAAGAATCAGTAACAATTTGTATGCAGGCCCAAAGGTGGGATTGATTAGAAAAGAAACAAAATCCTGAAGGAAGCATGAGAAGGACCACAAAGCCCCAGGCAGGCTAGATACTGAAGCGTAGATCAAGTCCAGCTGATTTTGACAGCTCTCTACAAACAAGACCTTTCGGAAGCTAGGTCCCTCCTGATGAATTGACTGGGACAAAAAGAGCTTATTTGCAAATTGGACCCTGCCAGAGAAAAGCCAGGTAAGTATATGACAAAGATCATACTTGATCCTAGGGAGGTATGACAAGTCAGACTCAGGAGCCAGAAGCTATGTATGATGGCAGCAAAAAAAATAAACTCTCAACTATAAGCTTGGAAGCAACAAGCTTGCTGTGCCAAGCATCGTCTCTTAGATAACAATCTAATGAGAAATCTCTCCCCAGCTCCCTCCCTCCCCTCCTTTATGCGTGCATCCCTTTGATGTACAGCTGCAAGGGCTGGCCAGGTGCAATCTGGTTTATGGAGTAACATGCATATACCTTTGTAAAATATTCTCAAGACTTCAGATGAACTTGGGTTCGATGTTTTAAGTCTATGAGTTTCAGCTCCTGATAGGGAAGCTCAGCTGCTGCTGGCTGAGCACATCTCCTCACTTGGAAGGCACTGTACCTCCTCCCTTCAACTTACAGGCCCTTGAGTGAAGAAGCTGAGTACAGGACAACTCTGCATCTTCTGCAAGAAAAGGCTGGTCAGAGAGTGGGCTCTCAGGGAGAGGAAGGTAATAGAACGTAAGTTTGCAGGGGATTCACTCACTTGCAGTCTCTCTGAACCAAGGACTGCAAGGAGGGAAGGGGCTGGAGATTTTTGATGTGCTGGCTGCAGTGTTCTGGGCCACCGTGTGCAGAGGTACTTCTCCATTACTCAGCTTCCAAGAAAGACCCAGATTGTTTGTCCTGGCTTTGACTCCTTCTTTGCACAAGTCCAGCCATGAGCTGTGGAGCTGGTTTGGATGATTCCCTTCTCTTTATCATGCAAGGACAAGTCTGTTTAAACCTGCCTCCATCCCCAAGTGTAGGAGTCTGGAGTGCACTGCTGGGCAGAGCCCCAAGACAGCTCTCAACAAGCTACGCTGAGCCTTGAGAGCAATATAACCACTTTTTGTTTGGCTTTTAGGAGCAAAGTAACCACTCTGCCAAGCTAATACAACCTGCTTCCAAAGAAGACTAATTAACCCAAAAAGGCATCAAACCAGTGTCATCATCTGGCTCTGGATTGCTAAACAGGCACCTCCAGGGCTCACCTGAGTTTATGTGGTACTCTGCACCACGTTAGCTGCATACAATAGCATATATCATCTGCTGCTGCCACAGCTGAAAACTCCTACCTGAAGCACAGGTGGAGACGTATGTGCTATCCCACCCACCCCAGTACACACACCCAGCAAGAAGACAGGCAGCATCCAGAGATACCTAGTGAGTACAACTCAGAGACAGCAAAAAGGTAACAGTAAGACAAATGTAGGAGGAGGTCATTATAACACACCCAGTTGCTCAGTGCTCATGATGGTTTTGCTCACTGGAACTATTCTTTGTCTGCACGTGCCTCTTGACTCTCAATCAGTGCTAGCACTAGAGAAGTGCCTGACCCCAAAGCCAAGTGCTAGCCCCACAGAACATGTACAAAGGATCGAGAAACACCCATTCCCTTCTTCCTTTGCCAGGGAATTGGCAGATGCTGGATTCCATCTACAGTTTTTTCCTCTCACCACACACACAACAAGCAATTTCCAATATACATGCTCATTATGCTCCAGTGGAGCATACGATAAAGTAAAGGTAAGCGGCAGCCAGAGGACTGTCTGCACACAGCAGCCAACAATGAGGAAGCTGTTTTCAGCCTACAAAATTGACTCAGACACTTCCAGAAATTCACATCAGATATCCACCTTCTCCAAATGGATAATAAACACGTCTGACCCAATAATCCAAGTGTTATCTGCGTTCCAACTACCAAATCATACAATACAGCTACACACCTGATGTAACTTTAATAACATAAGACCACAAAGAGCAATGGAGCACAATGGCGAAAGCAGACAAGGGAACATTGATTTTCAGATTGCATTTAACTGTAAACATCAAACTGCTGGTGGTTTATCTGAAATATAAGCAGATCTAAGTGGTGCAAAGGAGGCTGAAGTTCATGCATTTAGGCTGAACAGTGCTAATGTGCCAACCCCAGTGAAACCTGCAGGCAAGTTGCCTCTGGCAGCCATAAACAGATATTCTTCATTCAGGATCAATACCACTTCAACTACAACTGTACTAATTTTAACAGCTGGAATTTGACAATGTTCATGCACATGTTATGCATCACAGGTTCCTGCCTAGAGGGAGAAAATTTCAACTTCTTTTAGCATAGATATTTATACCTTATCTTAAGACCTTGACCAAACTTCTCATGCTTGTCTAACTGAAATTTTAACATGTTCAGCTTAACATGTTTTAATGTGTTCAGCTCTCACTGAACACATTGTAGACCCAGGAAGCTCTTCAAGAACAGCCTCTGGGGAACAGGTCCACAGAATAAGTAGGCTCACTGCTAGCTTTTGCTGTCATTTACTTGGTTATCAACCATATATAACTTCCCCAACATCAACTGAATTATTCCTTTAAACAACAGGAAAGCAAAAGCACAAATTTGTACATTGCACTTTATTCAAGTCAGAAAAGGGATTTGAGTTTCCTTTCAGAAGCTACTTTCCACCTAACATGTTTGGGAGCACACATACTATGTTTCTTTGGCTAAACCATAAGCCATTAATTCCTTTCCCATCCTGAATGTATAGGCTTCCAAACCAAACACCAAATGGAACTGAGTTCAGACAAAAACGAGTTAAAATTTTAACCTACTTCTCAACAGTTGGTTTGGGCAGACCTGTATTCTGAAATCTAACGTTGGCATGAAGTAGGAAATTTGGATTTATCTTCTGGTGAAGATGAGCTGAAATGGTGTAAATTGAAAAGAGCTAAGTTAGGAACATTAAAGATGGTATCAGCCCTAGATGCAGGGACAGCTCTCCGGGGATGAATTCTCTATATACTAATGCACTCCATGCACAGGTTCTGCCCTAAGCATCTGCAGCTGCTTGCTGTCAAAGGCAGACACCAGCAGAAATGGGGCTTTAGGGCCTAGTGAATGACACAGAGGAGAAATTCTAAACTCTGATAGCATTGATGGCTGTCAGTTTTGACCCTGTGTCACTGCAGCCAACAGCCAACTTTCTTTCTGTGTTGGCACACTGAACAAACATGTGAGGACCCTCTTCTGTCTGGGTCAGCAAAATCTGCAGCCAGATCTCAGCTGAAAGTCACTACTTACTTATAACACAGTATTACTGTAATGCTCAGATTTCCCAAAAAATGCAGTGGTGACAGAAAGATGACCAGATCGAGCAGGTACAGCCGCCAAGGAGATGACAGTGTTTAGGTACTCTCTTGCTTCTATGGGAGTCTGTGGAGGACTCCCTACTGATTTCAGTAGCAACAGGATCATGAAGACAGACAATTCAGTTACCTAGTTGATAAAAACATGATACTGACATTGCCATCACATTGGTCCCAACCATTTCCTGATTCTTTCAGAAGCTTTTAAAGCACCATTTGGGGCATTACTGAAACATCACTGCCTCTCTGAAGTACTAAAGAAACATTTACCAGTATGCAAGTACTTACAATTGTGAATTTACACAAGAACGGGAGATGGTTGTAGACTACTGTCAGTTTTAATTTGGCAGAAATACAGACCTGGTCACATTTTGGAAAGTATTTAAAGCCTAATATTTTTCAAAAAACAAGAGCCTCTATGAAATAAATAAAGCAACAGAGCCTGACTCTCCACTGGACACCTCTAATTTCACACCGGTGCAACAGTATCAAATAAATGGCCAAGACTGATTCATGGTCTGGAAAACATGCTTTTCGATGGAAGATTTAGAGAATTCAATCTTGTTAGCTTATCAAAGAGCAGGTTAAGAGGAGATTTGATCACAGTCTGTAAGTACCTACACAATATCTGGTTTCTGATCCTAAGCAGTTTTTTAATCTGGCAGATCAAAGTGCTAGAAGGTGAAATTAGACAAATGAACTGGAAAAAGCAGACTTTTTACTTAACCCTTCTACCTGTGACATCATAGATTGTCCTTTTCTAGCCTGCTCTAAGTTTGAATTTCTTCCTACTATACCTAAGTTCTAGCACAGTCATAAAATATTGGATTTAATGCTGGAATTAGCAGGTGAAATTCCATGTTCTGTAGTTTAACAGAAAATCAGGGTAGATGCTTTTAGGCCATTCTGGTCTTAAAAATAAATATGAAACAGATTTATACAAACAATAGGAAATAGTTATACTAACATGCAATGTAAAAATGTCACTTATCAAATTGGGTTTTTGTCATTTAGAATATACCGTTGCAACAAAAGCTGTGTTGATTATGAACCAGCAGGAAAAACCTTTTTCCTTTTGTCTGTAAGGAAATTGGCTCCCTCACTCCTTACAGTCATGCAATTTATTTTGAAGCAAAGTGAGGAGGTATGGGCTTTGTTTGGGTGCATTTCATGTTATTATTAATTTCTCCCCTATATAATCAATATTGAGGCATCTTCAGAATTCCCACACATAGAAAAAAGCATATTCATAACCATGAAGATCTTCAGTCTTTAGCCTGGAATGCAGCTGACCTTTTCCTTTTGCATCCATTATAGTTTCTTAGCTTTCACAAATTCCCCCTTTTTTTTTTATTTGGAAATGTTCCATCCACAGTGTGCTAGGGGATTTCACTCAAAGTAACACATGCTCCACAGATTAACAGGCTCTTAAAAATGCGCTTGTCTTCTCTTTATGGGCCTGGTCTATTAAAAAGAAGTTAACGGAAAGACACCCATTAGCTTCTGTGGGTATTGGATTGGGGCCTAAATTATTGCTAGTGCTGAACATGCACAGTCAGAAAGTATTTCAGAAAACATGTGCTATGTATGGCTCTCCGAGTCTAAAGCGGATTTCCCTGAGATCATTTACAAACTCCAGTGACTAGCTCTGAAGAAAACATCTGCTCTCCCATGGAGCATCTCCCTCTGACAATGGACAGGAATCAGACATTCCTTGCATACTCACAGTGGGCTTTTGTATCACTTATCTCAGGCTTTATGCCTTACACACACACAACTCTTATATACATCAGGTTCTCTCCTCCCCATCCTACACCATCAGCTTCTCCTTTCTAGGCCATCAAAGGGAATAGTACTTGCAGCTCACAAACCCCAAATTATTAGTGAACCACCAATTTTGATATCACCACATTCCTCTAAGCAGCCACACCATACGCCATACACACACCACATCTGTACGTATGCATCAAATACACCTTTGTGAGCTGAGAAGCAATGTCTTAATGGATTGAATAATTGCGTGTGATGTACAAAGTACATTTTGCAGACTTCTAAACGTTTCCCTGGCAAGACTATCAGTGGGCTCGCCAGCTCATTACAGAATGCTAATTACATCCCATCGAGTGACCTGAAACTGCTGAACATCGCTGAGTTATTTGTGCTTTCATGGGAAACACAGAAAGCTAAACCTCTCCACAGCTGGCTTAGAAAAGATTAGTTTAGGGAGAAGTCTGTTCCTTGTCAAAAAAAATCCTTCGATTTCTTTCTTTCATGTTATACTGGACAGATCATTATTGGCTTGAAATTACAGAATCCATTTCTTCCTGTTACGAAAATCCATGGTAAGTCTTACTGGGTTAAACTAGTAATTTTAAAAAGCAAAATGAAAACAGGCAGAAATGAGTTTCCGAGGATAAAGAGAGGTTTAAAAAATAGTTTTAGTTTTAAATAGAAGCAGAAGTGCAGGCATAGAGAGCTGAATTTTTCTAAGTGAAACCAGAACTTGAAATCTAGTTGTGTGCAATCTAGACTGCCCAAACACTCCCACTTATTCCAATTACCTCCCCATTTCCCTGCTACTGTAATGCTCATTTATTGCCTCTTCTCTTTAATTAGACATTCATCCCATAAACTTTTCATAAGAGCAGTGTCCTATTCACTGCAACAGGGCATGAGGTCTAGCTGTACAGAGCCTTCTGCCATCTGCTCAGGGCTGGGTCTGACTTACATTGTGTGTTTGAAAAGCATCTCATATGCTGAAGCCCCACTCCTAACAGAAGCCTCTCAGACAAGACAGAACAGGACCCTGCTTAGATATTAGTACAAAAATTAAAAATTCCAGGTTTTTCCCAGTGCCGAGCTTATTCTTTATTCATACAGCTCTCCATGACCTTCTCAATTGGCTTTAAAGCTCTCCTGAAGGAGATAAGTGTCTGTATTTACAAACAGGGGAACTGTGCACAGGAAAAACTGATAGCAGAGACAGAAATAGTACCTCAGCTCCCCAGTCCCAGGCCAGCAACAAATACACCAGGCTACACTTGTCTTTCAGGAAGCTGCTATGGTCAACTCCCTTTAACTGCTGCCTGACTGCTTCTGAATATGCTGGGTTTATTTTAAGTATTTCCTACCTGGGGAGAGAGAAAGAGCTAATATGTATTTCTGATTTGATGTCTATAGCATCCTGCATATTTTATGCTAAAGAAAGAGGAAAAAAACCTTCAGGATACTATCTGCTTCCACCACACTGCTGAAATGTCAGAGGATAAAGACATGCATGGGGAAGTTGGGAATTGATTTGCAAATATGTCCTATCTGTTCCAGTTCTGGTCACATTAACAGCAAGGTTCCCGAGAATTATCTCTGCTCGGTATGCTCAATGCCAGTTTAGGGAATGGAAAGCTATTCATCTCCAATTCCTAAAGAAGCTCCCACCTTACCAACATTGTTGTGAGGCTGCTGAAAATGCCAGACACACGTCGAAGCTACGGAGTTTAGAGCTAAACTCGTCCATATGGAGAGAGTAAACAGACACCTTTCAATTCTGCACTCATCAGTCCCTTTTTCCCTGACAGTTTTGATTCAGCCCATCTCAAAGATGTACTTTTGACCACTGCAGCATTTGAGCTCTGCTCTCCTCATAGCGTGTGAGCTCTCTGACCTCAATGGCCCAGAGATGATCGGGGTGACAAGTGACATCTGACAAAGAGTGACAAGAGAGAACATCTGCAGAGATAAGATATGCCGAAGAGGACCCTGGAACATGAAGCTGGGCCCTTACCTGGAATAGTAACACTTAGGTCCACGGATTCTGTTTGAATTTGATAATATTCTCAGTTCTTGAGGAACGAATTGGAACCAAACCCAAAAAAGGAACCTAGCTAAGGAAGGAAGTATAAGTTGCCTTTAAGAAGCTTTAAGAAGAGATGTATTCTGTTGTTTTTCACAGTCTAGGCAAGTGTAGAATGTGCTCCAGAATTCTTTACATGCTGGTTCCACTCAAACAAAAAACAAAACCCACCACAGTTAATTAACTCAAAAGCGGGGATCATTTATTTAAAAGACAAGAATGCAGTCCGTCCCTGAAGGCTAAAGAACTGCTTGCAGAGCCACTGCTTTCCAGGAAAGGAATTAGGGGGTCACAGCAAACAAGGAACTCAACAGGAGTTCCCAGTGCAATGAGACCAGCAAATCTATACGTCAAGAACAAATGGAGAGCTGAAGCAGAAATGTCATTTAACTTGAGTTGAAATAGTATATACCCTAACCCAGTTCATCTGCACTAAATCAGCAGGGAGCATTCGCACCACCTAATGAGCAGCTGACCTAACAGGGCAGTAACCCCAACACAGCTGAAGCCCAAAGAGAATATAGGAGCAGAGGTTTGACATTTACAATCTGAAGAGAAGATAGTGAAAATGGTGAGGACAGCTTTGTGTTTTCTGAAGTGTCTCAGGAGGGTGGAAGATGGGAAGCAGCAGTACCATGGGAACATCCTCAACATTTCTGAGCAATATAAGATAATGTACTTCTAACTGTGGCACTTGTAGACTTCTTGTTTCCTCTGCTCCAGCAGTTAACACAGGAAATGTGCCTGCCACACTGGATCACACAACAGAAGAAAGCTCTGGAGCCCTTTGGGAAGCACAGAGCCATGTTTGGGTGCAACACTGCACTGACCCCATGCTCCAGGCATGGCCCTTGGGTAATCTGAAGGATCCACTGACAAGCTGCTCCTTTAATATGACCTCACTGAATGGGACAGAGGTCAGAGACCTCCACAGCAAGGGGATGGCACATGGGGATTAAGGGAGCTCTCTGTAGATGCCCAGCCAGTATAGGCGTGACCAGTACAGCCCACATGCCTTACTGGTCCAAGTATTTTCTCACCTATATTTTTTACATCTCCAACTTAGCAATGGTTAAATACTTACATCCAAGCACCTTCTATGAAGCAGAAAGAGTATCAGCTTCCCCTCATCCACAGAGCCATCTCCCTGTGGCCTGGAAAGCTCACAGTGATGGTGCAAAATAAAAACCTGCCAGCACTGCTTGATGTTAGCACACGCAAATACATCCAGGATACATGCATATTCCATGCAGGGGAGGGCAGGCTAAGCCAGTGTTGCAGCGTGTGCATACTAAGTGGAGGCTTTGAGTGCTACTGAAGAGAATATACAAGGTGTCTGTTTGCACAGACAAGCACAATAGTCACATTCAATTATTCTCTGTGGACAGCTTGGAAACAAAATGCTAACACACTAAAGAGTGTTTTAATGAGAGGGTCCCATCCCTGAAGACCTGGTAGTTCAATTTATATAGCAGAAGAAACAGGGACAGTCCTGTCTGCACAATTGGAAAATAGGCCAGCATACCTAAAATGGTCAGAACTGCAATATGGTTCCACTTGCCATGCAGTTTTCCATGTCTTTTTCCTTTGTTTGGCTTTGGTCTGTTGTCTGACAATATAAAAGGTCAAAAGAAATTTCTATTGGCAGCCCCCAACATACACCATATGCTAAAAATGTTCAGGGTTAATGAGGGAAAAGAAGGCTTCTCTAAAAAATGACGTTTTCTACACACATGTAACTCAGAAGACATGGGAGCCCTTCGAGGTTAGAGCAAGCTGAAAATTTAATATGCAGCTCTGATCTAAGTGATGGTCCTACTGTTAAATGCTGTAACATAGACAATCTAGGTTCAATACCAGCTCTGTCACTGATACGTGCTCAGTCCCTCAGCCTCTGAGCTCCCATGATTGTCTTGAAAATGGAGTTCAAAAATGGAGTTCATAGTGGCCCTTCAGCAACATGATTTGTGCCTATGCTACAGCTAGGTCAAGAGAGCACTGATAATCTAGGGCAACTGTAACAATATCGCCCTTTAGTTCTTGTTCTGGATTCAACGTTTTTGCTACACTAACAACAATAACACACCAGCTGAGACAGCCACTCTCCTGGTAGAGTAACCCAGCTGCAAATCTAGAAACCTGCCAGTCTTGGGTTTAGGAACCACCATTTCATCTTGGACTCATCTTTAGTTTAAATCATCTAGGAAAAAAAATCAGCACTTGACTGAAACCACTGATAACACTGAGTTCCCCTTACTGACCAAAGAAAAGTGATCATCTGCTTTTCTTTGAAAAAGATGATGACTGTTCCTAGAGAAGAGATCACAGATGCCAGTGTGCATATTCTATAGAATTCTGAATTACATTTCACAGTTCCAGATAAAAATTAATGACCTTTGCAATGTGGAGAATACTCCAACTGGGATCACTTCTCCTTTTATTTCTTACACCTTACAGCACACAGAGTAAAATGTCTTCACTGTTATAATTGTGTTATATCACGATACTAGACAGACACAGCTGAGACCAGACAGTAATTTACTCACTAAGGCTCTGATCCAGTTTCCACTGAAATCAATGTAAAGGTCTCCTCTGACTTGAATGGCTATTGACTGGATTAATCTTTTTGTCTTCATAGCTGGAACATGGCAATTTTCCCTTATTGTTCTGTGACCTTGCCTTCTCATTAAACTTCACTCAAGGGATTCATAAGATACAGAATACTGCACATGGAACATAACTCAAGAGATTTATTCTACCCAGTCATATATAAAGAGAGTAATGACAAGCAGGCAAACACTTCTTTTCCTACCATGCAATCTGCTGGCCATCATGAGAATGTCAAGTTTAACTTTATGCAAGGTAAGATCTTACACATAAAATCCAGATCTCACCCCCCCCAAAGTAATGAAAATGCACAATGGGATAAACTAAGGACAATTTTAACTGTAACACTGCTGGGGTTTGCTGACAGGGGTTTGAATTGGACACTTAAAGGCATATAACAAAAGTTTGGCTGTTTTGTGCTCTTTTATTGAACTCTGCTGGGTCATCCAGTCTCTTGCTCTTACACAACCACATCATTGATCCCTTTCATAAACAACCATGATCCACATTAAACCCATTCTCCCTTTCAAAAGCTGTGACAGAAGCCTGCCCCGCACTTCTCTAATGGCCAGAACATCATGGTTTCCAGCCTGAACTTACTCACAACCAATGTATACATATCGAATCCTGTGCCAGCCTAGTCCTTTAGCTTAAATATTTTTTCCTCTTCCCTGGTATTAACACCTGTGATATATTTATGGACACTTATATCGCCTTTCCACCTCAGCTCTGCTAGGCTAAGCAAGCCAGGCTATTTTCATTTCCTCTAACGATAGCTCTTCTGTTTAGAGTATTTTTCTCCTTGCAGTATTTTAAAGTATTTGCAAAGCTTTAGGCAAATTACTCTATTACACAGCAAGATTAGGCCATGATGACTTCCTGCATTAGCCTGGGTACAAAATACCACCTGTAATTCCTGCATTTTGGCCATAATTTCAGGTTGAACGAGGGCTGATATTTAATAGGCAGCAGAGAAACAAATTCATGGTACCCTAATGCATTAAGCCCCAATTGTGCTCAGCTACCAAAATGATCAGAGACTCAGTAAAGGACGTACAGAGGATAGAGCAGTAAAAACCAGAGGCCATGAAAAATGCTGCATTATTTCAACAAATACATGTTCTATGACACAGTGAGCATCACAAAGTGCTTTCAAAGTTAAAGTATAAATGTGTTATTCGTCCAACATTGATAACAATATCAAGCTTTTCTTTACAAGGAAGACTCCTAGAAACAATTCCACTTGTTTTTACTTCTGTGCAAATATTTTAAAATCATTCCAGGAGTGAGAGGGAAGACAATAAAGAACGAAACAAAGAGCTGGAAAGCGAAACTGATTAAAGATAGAAGCAAAACTAGCTTGAGGTTTTGATTTGAAACACAAAATATACGGAAATATGATGGCAATATTGGTTTTTACATTCTGTTTTGTAAACAATAACATAACATAACAATAGGTCCTTACAAAGCAGAGTATGTTCATCAGCTTGGTCAGTAGATCTTCAGCTGGTGCAGGTCAGCAGAGGGCAGGAATGTCCCATCAGGGTCTGAGACACACTCAGACCAATCCTTTCGAAAAGAGCTGAGTGGCTCACTCTCCTTTATTCTGAAGACTCCAGCCACCTGGCCCTGAGGCTCACTCCTACTGTGAAGTGCCTTCCTTGACTGGTGATTGCTTTGAAGCAAGTGGAACTATTTGTAGATGAGGTAATAATTTTGTCTGAGCAAAACCAGCACAACCTGTGGCTTAGCATTAAGAGGTCCTGAGCACCCACGGCTTCCATTAGCTTTCTCTGAAGCTCAGAGTCTTCAAAAGCAGAGCCAGCATGCCCTCAGGACCTGAGTTTTTCCCAGCCTCAGAAGCACTGAAAACTAAAGCATAAGGGTTATCAAAAGAGTGTGTGAAAATGTACTAGACTGTGTAGTGTAGATTAAATTAATAGTAAATGTGCATCTATCTAGTGCTCCCTGCAGCTGGTCTGCCAGTAAGACACCAACCAGGACAGTCCTGCAATTGGAAAAGCAGATGGGCTGTGATATTTTCATTACAAAGAACCAGACAAGGTCTTACTGCTCACAGGTCCATGAACATATGCTTCTCCAGGACTGATGCTTTGTGAGCTAAAAAAGGCAAGGTGTTCTAGTCTAAAAAAGAGGATCTGCAAACACTGGGATTCTTCCATCACTGACTATGTAAACACTGTGCAATAAGAAACATGGGTATTCTTAAATGTGAATTTGCAGCTTTCCTGTGATGCCTGGATTTAATTTCCAGTAAGCCTGCACTATGCAAGAACATTTTTTCCAGTTTTCTTTGGCTCCATTTTCCAGGCCTTTGTATTTTGATATAGAAGAAAGAAAACAGTCCATGAAGTCTAGAAACAGTGTATTCTACGGATTTGGGTAAGACGTATCTTAAAGATATGAACTGAACCATCACTTCTACCTCTACACCTCCATAGACTTTTGTAAATATCTCAGCCATCATCCTATCTTCATTTCTGAAAACAACGGTGCTTTAGGATCTGGCCATTCCTTGTTGCTACCAGCTTAATTAAAAGCTTCATTAAATGAACTGTTTCACTTTGTACTGAAACAAATTAGGAATACTTACATGATCAGTCAGCTGAACAGCAGATAATGAACAGCTGAGAGACAGTAACAACCTAAATCAGTACAGCTGTTTAAAAAGCATGGGCATGACTATCTTCCAAAATTTGCCACATCCTCATGAAATAGATAAATATGCTAATAGATACACCTGTCTCACACCTAGATTTCCCAGTTACCTTGTGTGGTCTGCTATATCTATACAGGATCCAGAACAGACCTAAGAGCAGAAAACAGTCTCCCCTTACTGCACCCACTTCTCAACTTACCCCACCCCCAGGTGCTGCTACCGCAGTAGCACCAGGCAGGTTCCCTTTTTATCTGAACTCCCTCTAGCAAGCTCCTCTTGACAAGAACTGGAAGTGCATTTTTGTCTACAAATGGCTGTGAGGCTGATTTTATTGTTGTTCATAAAGTAACTGCATTTGAAAAAAAAACCAAAAACCAAACAAAAAACCAAAACAAAACACCAAAATAAAAACCTAAGGCAAAGAAATGTCACAGAGGAAGTCCTACCAGTCTTGTGAATGCTCATCTAAACATGTTTTGGCATGGGTGTCTGAAAAAGTGACTCATGCAAGGCTCCCCTGGTTTAATAAACACTTCTGCCATTCATTCAGACTGTCACATGTGACTTGTCTGCACTACACCATTGGCTCCCAACAGATGACAGCCATGCCCAACCACAGTGAGTTACTCTCAAGCACCTCTAAACCTGAAATTTGTCTGTATAAAAGCCTATGTGAACTCTTACTTTAAGTAACAAACAAATTTATCAAAACTCAAATTCTTGTGTGAAGACAAAAGCAGAGCTGTATTTGCTGAAAGTAGTTGCTGTGATTTAGATAAGGGATACAGAACTCCAACGAAGAGCTATTTGTTCCACACAAGCCACTGATTTATGGACACAGTGACCTGAGTAATGAATTGTACTTCCTAAAAGGGTCATCTTACCCTGACTACCAAAGCGGGCAGTATGAGCTTATATCACACATAAGAACAGATTCTCTGTATGTATATACAGAGGAATATGATAATCTTTAACACAAATCCACCCCAGAGACACAGGTAAATAGAAAAGAATCTGAAACAAACTCCTACTTACTTCTAATCCAGGAAATCAGACTAAAATTCCTCAGTGGTGTTTGGGTTTTCTATTTGATTTGTTTTGTTTTACAGAGGAAGACAATCCATTCTCCCGAGATGAGAAGATGCTGTATGCCAAATGCCAGCATGGAGCACATTTGCACGGCCCGCTTCTAAAGGCATGAATAAAGAAAAGGGCTTCACAGAAATACTGACAGAAGTTTAACCACAGTGGACCAAAGTTTGCCTCGTGTAGATACAGGCAACTCCACTGATGCTAATGGACTTACACTGAGAGTTGGGCCAATACCTCAAGCTGGCACAGCTAAAACCTGCAGGCAGAAAGACTGTCCCTGGAGGGACTGGATGCTTCCCCTGAACTTGTTGGGATTCATGTTCATCAGAACGGATTGCATCAGTTCCTTCATGAACGAGCACCTGCAGATTCACCCATGATCAGTTCTAAAGAAACTCAATGCCAGTTTTTCACAGGGCAGTAATTATGGATTACAGTGCTTCTACTAAATTGTAAAGTTTGAGGGATGATAATGTATCCCTCACTGGCAGAACCCTCCATCACCTCTCCTTTTGCACACAGCTCTGTGCTTTGGGGTTTTTTTAAGACCACACAGGGATTCTGACATCCTGTAAATGGAAAGCTGGAGCTGGTTTCTGAACGTGATGCATCTGATCCTGAGGACCATAGCTTCAGAAGGGAAAGAATGATCAAGCTCAGGGAAAACAATGGTGTATTATCAAATTAATTTCACAGCACAGATTACGTGAGATTCCCCAGAGTCCCTCAAATGCCAAAACACAATCCGATTGTGTAGATCAACAGTACAACCGCTGTCATCAAGGATAAATTAACTGGCCAGACTCATCCCCTGGTGTAACCTTACTTGAATCACTGAGTAGGACAGTGGGATACTGCAATAGACAATTTTAATGCGGAATTTGACCAACTTCAGGTTTTGCCAATAAGTGGATTCCAATTTATATCTAAATTACTAGATTCAGTAATATTGCATAAAATCCTGCTCCCGTGAAGAGATCCACATAAGCATATATTTTGTCCATATGGAGTCCTACTGCTTTGAAGTAAATCATGCTTCCTCCTGTTTCATTAATAGAATGACAGTGGGTCACAGCAGGCAGCCTTCGAATCCTGCACACACACGGAAGCATAAATACTCATATGCAGCCTAACATAGACTGCATCTGTATCATAATCAAATCAAAAGTGATTCAGGCAATAGTCCTGCAAAGAATTCTGCATGGCACATTTAGAAATGTATCTTTTGAAACATTTGTTGAAAAGCTGTCCTGAGCAAAGCAGCTTTATCTTAGCAAACGCTGAGTACCTTGAAGTGTGCTCATACTGAAATAGTTCAGCACAGCACAAGATCTTGCAACACTGTGGAAACCAACATGACAGGTACATAAGGGATTTAAATAAAGACATTCAGAGTTAAATGTATGGTCTGCTACTATGAGCCAAAAGATGAAAACTTTCTGACTGCAACTTCTGTAGTTTCATTACAGCCTAAGTCCCTGCAGATGAAGCAGACACTCTGCAAGAGCTACACAAGCAACTTGCAGCCTGAGTTCTACATTTCACACGCTTTTAATTCATTGGCATGTTCTAATGAAAGATGGTGCTGATTCACAGTTTAAAAAAAACCCTGGTGATAGAGAAAAGAACAGTGATATTATACATGACATAAGAGGTGTGGAGCAAGAAGTTTAATAATGCAAAGGGCAAGATCATGTATTTAAAAACCAGCAAGAATATTGTGGATATCACTGGCTAGAAAGCGGAAGATAAAGACCTGGGTTTATAACTGTATTCACGAGCACCTGAGCCATTAACAGAGCATAGTCATTAAAAAGACAAATGAAACCGCATCATTGTATTAAACCACTTTTTTTCTAGCAGAGGTGGGAAAGCATTAATGAGTTGTACAGTACAGTTCTACCCCGTACCCAGTGAAGAGGAATTCAAACTCCAGTAGGTCCAGAGAAAAGCTACTCATGCTATCAGACACTTTATGAATCTCATGAGCTTAGACCGTTTAGCCTAGTAAAACAAAAGCTGAGAGGGGAGATGATTACTGACTGTAAGTACAACAGATATAAAAGAGCTATTTAGGTTAAAAGGAAGTGTTTGTACAAGAAATAAATGATATAAGCTATCTCTGAAAAGAATTAGCATACATCTGAGAAAATATTCCTGACTATCAAAGGACTGAGTTTCTTTAACAGTTTTCCAATGACAATAGTGGGGACAAGACACTTGCATGCTTTACAAATGGGTCTTGCTATATAGTCCTTCAGACTCCACAGACCTGGTGAGGAACCAGGGTCCCGCTGTGCTTGGTACTATCCCTGGGCTTACTACAAAATGATGGACTTCTACTATACTGTAGTTTTTCTATGCCTTGTCTTACCTGATAGATTCAAGGGCATCTTACTTGAAACTTAATAAAACGATTTTTTTTAATAAAATGATTTGGCCAAAATTTAAGACAAGACTACAAGATTTGAGGAGAGAAGGACTGGAGGGGAGTAGCAGCTGAGGAAAAAAAGACTTCAAAACCAGAAGTGTTAATATAGAATCACAGAATCATAGAATAGTTAGGGTTGGAAAAGACCTTAAGATCATCTAGTCCCACCCCCCCTGCCATGAGCAGGGACACCACACACTAAACTATGGCACCCAAGGCTCTGTCCAGCCTGGCCTTGAACACCGCCAGGGTTGGAGCATTCACAACTTCCTTGGGCAACCCATTCCAGTGCCTCACCACCCTCACTGTGAAGAACTTCTTCCTTAGATCTAACCTAAACTTCCCCTGTTTAAGTTTAAACCCATTACCCCTTGTCCTACCACTAGAGTCCCTAATAAAGAGTCCCTCCCCAGCATCCTTGTAGGCCCCCTTCAGATATTGGAAGACTGCTATAAGGTCTCCACGCAGCCTTCTCTTCTCCAGGCTGAACAGCCCCAACTTTCTCAGCCTGTCTTCATACAGGAGGTGCTCCATCCCCTGATCATCCTCGTGGCCCTCCTCTGGACTTGCTCCAACAGCTCCATGTCCTTTTTATGTTGAGGACACCAGAACTGTACACAATACTCCAACTAAAAGCATTCAACTACAATCTAAGCAATAGCTATGCCTAGACCATTAAAAACACAAGAGTAAACCTTGTGGTAGCATGTTACCACTTGTCAAATGAACATAAAAATTAGGCCTGTGAGTGCTCCTAGCCCTCAAATAAGACGTGAAGTATGTTAACCTAAATAAAATAACCTCCAGCAAGATTCTAGAGATGAGCAGCTGGTGTGATAACATCTTACTCCAGCTCAACTCCAACTAAAACAACATATTTGATGGCAGCCTGCATTGCACAAAGAATCAGCCACCAAAGAGTAACTCATTACACTGCAGTCCTGCAATGTAAGTAGTCGCATCAGCATACTGCAGGCAGCTGCAGTAATAAGCCTTCCCTAACACTTATAAATTCTATATGGTATATGTATTTGGGGGTGTAATGCATAATTTGCATGACATAATTAGAAAGCTCTAATTATTTCTGTGATCGATGCTCTAGAACTACTGAGTGAACTTAAGACTTTTTAAATTGTTAAATTACATTTGTGAACTAACCCAAGCAGGTCTGAGTAATCACCACTTCATGTTCATGTATTGTTCATTCAGTTCAATTAAGTTCTGCTGTATAATGAAGAGGAGAAAATAACCAGACAAAATGATTTTGCAAAAATATGGGTGACAACTAATACAGTTTACGAAAGACTAAGAAAAATGGTAGATTTTCTTTAAATCTTTTAAAGGAAATAAGTCTGAGACTTATTAAGGAGGCAAGATAGGTATAATTATTGTTAGAATTATCTTTTGCTCAGAGTGATGAAGTATTCTGTGAACTATTCTTAGGAGACATCCCACCCTGTCCAGCAATATAGTCATGTCAGAGCTGAAAAAGTACCTGTTTAAGAGCATATCATAGAGATGCACAAATATTTCAAGAAAGAAGATAAGAAATACTATAACCAATTGAAATACTATGGAGAATTACATGCAGACACAAATACAGGATATCTTGAGCATTCTTTCACAGGGAACATCTGGAACTCTCCCTCCTGGAGAGGAGGATAAATATTCCTTGTATCTTGTTTGGGTTTTACTTTACCGCCTGCCACTACAGTAGGAGAGAATCAGTGAAAAATATAACAATCCTGTTGGCGTCAAGGACTAAAATGGATCAACTGAATTTTTTAGGGCAAAAAATATATATCATCTGCTGAGCCTTGCTGGCTACTTGGTGAGCTTGTTACAAGTCTGAAGAGGGTAATTTAGAAGAGACAAGTTGTTTGATAGACCAAAAAGGAATACAGATCTGTGGTCTTCAAACTCATCAATCCTAATTCTTTGTATGGAGAAATTTCTCCACAGACCCTCTCTCTTAGTGTAAAAGCTCAGGAAAATCAATCAATATACTACTTTTGTTATTTGCCACACAAACACACCCCCCTGTTGTGGCTGCCTTGGTCCCCTTGGTGATGTTGCTTAGTGCTTACTCACACACAAGCCCAACATACCTTACTCTGGAGATTTATTGTCCTTTCTAACTCACCATGGCAGCAAGAATATAAATTGCTCCAATTTGCAATCTGTCTAAGACTCAGGGGCTCAAAAGCAAAGAGCACTGAGGTATGAAATGGATGGATACTGACCATGATAAGAGAGTTTGGGTATCAGAATCACTTCTTACCTTAAAGATGATGATTCTAGCAACATCCTACCCTTTGGCAGAGGAACTTAGGACATGAATCATGATTATCACCCTCAATTCTGTGTTGAAGATCTGGTTGTATCTGACTCTTCGCAGTTTGTGAGAACCCAGACAATCATGCCCCAGGTCAAGACCTGCAGAATGCTAGTCACATCCAAGCCATGACATAACAAGCAATGCTTTTCCATGCCATCAGCAGAGGTGCCATTACCATGAATTCCTAGCACCAGTGGTTTCCCTGTACACATGCTGACAGATGCAGCTACTGCTGGTCTATCAGTGAGCTCTTCACCATCAAGAAGTCCACATGAGAAAGACAAAACTTTTTACAAATCCATCTTCTTCAATTTGCCTGGCACACCACAAGGAAGAGCATGAAGCAATAGTAACTGACTGGAGAACAGATGAACACTTTAACATTGTGCTGCACGGGCAGCACAGTCAATTCCTGCAGCAGACACTCATTTGATCAAAAGTGGTTCTGCTGGCAATTTACTTTTCTTGATCCCACAGAAAAAGAGTTTTAGTCTCTGTTTTAAACTTGACTTCTACTTGCTGCCCTCAGGAAAATCAAGGCCAGATAAATGATTTTCAAAGACAAGGCAGTTTCTTTTTTTGATTCAGAAAATGATTTTGTCTTGATGAATAATACAGGCTTTATTCGTTTAACTTAACTCAGAGCTACAAAGCACCTCTGCTCTCTCCAGGTAACCAAAGACACATGCATTTTTAACACACCTGCCTCAAAATGAGCTTGCAGGGCAGGCAATAAAAAATCCATCCTGTAACTTGGATAATGAGATATGGAGCCATTCGAAACCACTCAACATGCAGCTCCATGCTGCCACGTCTGCAGATTCACTTTATTAAGGCTGTCTACATTCTAAAGCATTTCTTTTTTTTTTTGTTGTTGTTGTTGTTTTGGTTTTGGGGTTGGGGGTTTTTTTGTTTGTTTGGTTTGGTTTTCGGAGTGGTGGGAGGAGTTGCACAAAATCAACATTTTCATATGTATCACATACTGCCAGAGCTCCACAGGAACCCGAGACTTCTCCAGAACATACAGAGAAAAGTAACTGGTTACTCCAGAAGACCAAAACACATATAAAGAGAAAGTTACAGTCTCCTCTGAGTTTGCTGGATCTAACATCAATATTGTCTTGACGTGACCCTTTGTCTCACATTTCTAATTCCATCCTTGTACCTACCCGCCAGATTTCACCTCTCCACACTCTAACCGCTTGTGCTTTTGACATCATATCCCCGCATGTTTCTACATCACTCAACATCTCCACCATTTGGACCCTGAGCAAGGCAAATAATCCAGCCCCATGTCAAAGCAACAAGTAGGAGCAATCTGAAAACCGCACAGGCTTCAGTAATGGAAGACAGCAAGGAACAAGCAAGGTCTTATTGCTAAACAGCAAGGAAAATTAATGAGGCTTTCAAACGCCCAACTGGCAGTGTTAGTGTGTTAAAAGAATGTAAAAGAGGGGAAAGGACCATCTGCCTGCCAACTATGAGTACTCTCTGGCTGGTGCTAAAAACTCCACTGACTGCTGAGCTTGAAATGCAGGTATTAAAGTTTAAGGGATGTGTTCAAGACTTTTATGAAATGAATGTGATTTACACCAAAAGACACAGCCAGTGATGCTTTTTATCCTCTCTTGCTTTTACTAGTATTGTTTCTCTAAATGGATTCTCTGGATCTTCAGCCACTGGTAAAATTTCAGGCTTCCAAAAAAGGATTCTTCTTAATTTACAATGAATCATAAAATATATGAAACAGGGATTGATGTATAATTCCAGATTGCTGCTTGGTCGTTGAGCTAAAATAAAAGAAAATGGCAGTCTAATCATCAAACTGAGTGATGGCGATGATAATCTGAAAAGGAGCATTTTCCTCTGAAACCCTTTTGCTCTATGTCCAGGTTCAGATCTGACACAGCCAAAAGGAAGGGCTCTCTAGGATTTGGTAGTAGATGAGCCTCTTTTAAAGATAAGGCACCATTTGACACAGTAGTGATTAGTATTTGGTTTCTGAAGGTTATAGCAATCACACCTACAAGTGACATTACCCTTAACTCACAGCTGGGAAGACTCATGTATCTCAGCTACATTTGCACCATATATTCCCCCACTCACACACACCCATACACACTTTGGAAAAATCAATCTCTCATGCACAAGCCTCCATTCAGAAGCTCTCCTGACTTACCCTGACAAGCAAAATCACTTTCCTAGGGCTACCACACAAACAGGTGTCAAGATTGTGGTGCCACAGGTATCCAGTACACATAAGGTATTCAGAGCACATAAGATGCACAAGTGGCTTTATCAAAGGACATGCTGGAGTTTGAGCTGAGCATTAATTACTGGCACCGGAAGATATACATCTCCAGAGTGAAGCCTGAAGCAGCATAAACAGCAATTTATAAGAATGAAGTTTACACTGATCATTGATCACTGAAGTTTACATTGATCATTGATAAGAACAGAGCTATCTACAAATACTGGAAAAATGTAAAAATCTAAAAGGAGTTAATTGTGAGAAGGGGAAGGACATTAGGGGAAGTTTAGGCTGGTTGTTAGATAGAGTTCACTACTGGTGAATGGTATGCTTCCAAAGGGAATAAATAGATGCTTAGTTATTTGAAACTAACAGGAGAAAATATATTGTAGGGAACAATCCTACATTAGCAAAGGATGAACTGAACAGGCTGTCAGCCCTTTTCCAATTCTAATTAGCTTATGATTTACTAATAATTCTTATTTGGGTCAGAAAGTCAAAAGACCCCCACCATTCTGCTTACTAGTTTCTACATATATACATTACACAACAGACAAAGAGCAGAAGTTTTCCCTTGTAGCTCAGTAAGCTGTATCTGTCACCTTGCAATTACTGAAATATTGTGCAGTGAAGCCTTTTCACCACAGAGATTTTACTTTCTAAATGATGGTGAGGGTCACTTTAACTAGACCTTCTCCTTGCAGTTTTCAAAACAACAGAGCAGTTGCACCATGTTTCTCTGAGTAGGCCTGGAAGCTATGTCTGCATGAAGAGAATGGGTTGTGGTTAAGATCTACAGAGATTCCTAGAGTGATCTGGGGCTCAGTCTACAAAGAGTTTGCATTCCTAACAACTGAATGCACTTTCAGCTCAGGCTCCGAACTTCAAGACACCTTGTTATCAGCCACAGACTAGGTGGACCTTGTCTATGACATGAGACAAACAAAAGACAAAGCGAGCAGTTCTATGTTCAGAGAGAACAAGAGATGTGTTTAGAGTTGGAAGAAGACAGTTACAGCACATGGGCTACAAGGAAAGGCATTTGGAAAAGGGCATTTCCCCAGTTGTGGAAAACAAAGAAGCTTGTCATTCTAGAATTAAAAGCCTAGCTGGGTTGCCCAAGATTAAGAAAACAAAAGCAGGGAAATTGATCAAGAGGAAGAACATGTGCAATGATTCAACTATCAGCCATGAATTGCCCATATTCAAAGGGTGACTCTGATTCAGAAGAGAATTCAAGCATGGGGAGGAAAGGAGCAGAGATTGCATGAGGGCATTTTTTATTTTCCCTGGCTTTCTGACTCCTATTCTGCCTGAAAGGACAGTTAATGGCTTAGAAATTCTCTGAAAATCCTATTTCTTCTATATTGCCCCCCTGCCCCACCCGCACCC
>NW_009926053.1:36984-91837 GCF_000696875.1 Nestor notabilis | reverse complement strand
GAGGCTTGTCCAAAACGCTGCTGAAAGCAGCCCAGAAATACAGCAAGGTGAACCGCACAGGCTGAGTCGAGATGGAATTCAGCGTCCTGAAGTAATTGAATGTAAGTGACCGAGGTGTGGGGGGAAACAGACCAGAAATGGGAGGGTGAAAGCAACGTGCTCCATGGAAAATATTACCAAACCAGCCTGGGTTTGAGTGCTGCTGAGCTTGTCGTTTCTGTGTGGTGGGAGCAAGCACGTGCACCTGGCAGAGGATGGATTGTCCCTGTTCCTTTTGGCACTCTGACACCGGGAGATGGGTGCTGTTGTATGTGTAAAATAATGACATGTTGTGCTCACCCCCAGGGTTTTTTGTCTCCTGCAGCTTGGGTCAGGTACACTCCAGGGCCTGGTCAAAGTCTATGGCTTGTTTTCTGCTCATACCAACAATGCTCAGGGTGATAAGGGGTCTTAGAGCTGGCTGTGCTTGTGTGTTGTTCAAAGGCTTCCTAGGATGTTTAAACCAAGTACTACATAGCTTAAGGATGCTGATCCTCCAGAGGTGATGGCAGACCCGTGACTCAGAGCCCTGCTGGACAGTGAGATTTTGGCAGGGTTGGGGGTCAGGCTGCTCAGCAGAGTTTCACCGCCGGCTCTGGGCTGTGCTTTTCCTGGTTCAGTTGAGGTTACCCGTGAAATAGGCTGGCATGCGGTTCCCTGCAAGGGATTCCTTGACAAACGCTGGCCAGTGCTTCCCTGCTATGTCCAATTCTTTCTAAGAAACTCGCTGCTCCTCGGGAGGCTGAGAGGTGCGGATTCCACCCAGCCAACCTCCAGCTGCAGAAAGCCTCCTGAGCTTTTTAGCATATCAGAAGAGTGAAATGAGTCTCTCTAATTGGTCATTTAGATGCTAATTTGCTTCTCATAGGCCTCTGCCAGATCAACCTGCCCCAGAATGTGAGTCAGAAAAAGCCTGCTGTCTTCATGAATTATTCACTTTGCACAAAGCACCTGCCTGGCTGGGGATCAGAAGGAAATAGGGCCAAGGTCTCGTAAATAAAGATACACCTTGGCAGGTGGAACAGTGCTGGCTTTCCTCCCCAGCATCGTAGGTTGCTGGGGAGCAGGAAGACTGCTTTGCCTGGGCAAACCCCTGTTCTTTATAGCTAACCATATATCAAGTAGCCATGCTAATAGGTGCCTCTCATTAATACAGGCTTGTTGGTGCCGTATGTTGGTTTTCCTGTAGAGCTGATTTTTATCTTCCCACTCACGGGACTGGCATGGACCTCCAGGGCATTGTATTTTATAAGCTCTTTAACGAGCTCCATCTTAAAAGCAGTTAGGCTTCTTGCCACTGCTGATAGGATTGGGAAGCAGCTCAGGTACATAAGAACCTTCTTGTTTTCCCCCCTAACCTCATCCTCATTTGCTTCCTTTTCCAGTTTGGCCTTACATGATAATGACACCTCTCACTTTCTATGTCCTGCAGTTGGTTTGTGTTTAATTTGGGCTGGGCCAGCCAGATTCCAATACATGGCTCTGAATGAGGTTTTACCCATTTTGCTGGCACTGGTATAGCTTGGATTGAACTTTCATGATGAGGCAAACTGGAGATGGTCTGCATGATTGGGTTCTTAAGTTGTTGTCCCAAAGCTTGCCAAAGCTTTGTGGTGTTTATTTGGACATTGTGTTTTCCTTGTCTCTGTTGGCCCAAGCCGCAGAGCTGCAAGTCAAGTGTGATCGTATTGGATTCCTTGTGTTGCTTGGCTTTCCATCTGCTAAGGGTTTGAGCTCTTGTGGGGATTTGCCACAGTAAGAAGTGGCAAAAGGCCATTTCTCAGCTGTGCCCCTGTGCACTGGCACAGCTCTCTCCCTTCCTGAGAGCAGGGAGCAGGAAGGTGATCAGGATCACTTGGCTCCACTGTGCTTGTGCTTTCTGCCTGCTTCACCCCTATAAAATGTTTGTGCTTATAGCAGGCTCCTTTGCCACTGGAGGGACTGACAAACTGCTACATAGATGTAGGTGTGAAGGGGCAGTTCAAAATGGTTTGTGTGTGAGAAATACTTTAATAAACCCCTGATTCGGGCCAGCACTTGTAGAAGCACAGTTACTCCCCTCCTCTGGCTCTGAGACATGTCTGTATCTTGAAAGTCAAGCGTGTGTCTTCCACCACTGTCCTACAGCCCCAAGGGTGAATCTGTCACTTTGAAACAGTTGTGTGCTTTGAAATACAGCTGTGGCACTAGGATGTTTAAAACATGAGGGGAGGACTTGAGTCTGGACTAAACAGCCTTTCCCTGCCTGTTGTGCTCTGCTCCCTGCTGCGCGACTGTGCCTGTGGGGAAAAGGGACTGGCCGGCGGTGGGTGGGAGGCAGAGGCCAGGCTAACCTTATCTATCTCTGCTACTCATTTATCCTCTGTCATAGCAACAAGAGCAAACACTCACTTAGTTGCTAAGGTTTCCCGGGGATAATGGGGTCTGGAGCAGAGAGTAATTACACTGCCTCTCTGAGGGAGCAGCAGCTAAAAGGAGAAACAGGCCAGCACGGTACCTGGTGCAAGCTGGGAGTCCTGGGGGAGCTGACGCCCTGGAAGCAGGCGAGTTAATTATGCTGTCACAGCTCGGGCTGGGAATTGGGAGCTCGTCTATGGCCAACTGTTTAATTTTTATTTTTTAAATGAAGTATTAAACAAAAAATTGTCTAATTAATTTCCTATAAACCCAAATTAATATAGACATGAGCTGCTTCTCTGAAATAACTGGGCAAATGAATGACTGGAGACCTCCTTATGGGCCTGTGTAGGACATTTTTGTATTTGCAGGGCTCCGAGGAATTAATGCTTCATGAGCACCTGTAATCAGCCCAGCGGCAGGAGGGCTTGTGCAGGCTGTGCTTTCGCTGCTGGGAGGAGGTATTTTCTACTGCAAGGATTGCCTCAATGTCAACAAGACCCTTCAGGTTTAACTTTGATGTAGTCAAGGTAAAGTCAAAATGTGTTTGGGGTGGAGGAGTGGGGTAGTGGTTCGGTGTAGCGAGACCGTGCTAGAAGTGTAAGTGAACTGGTAAAGCAAGTTGAGTTTGGGACAGTAAAATGTTAAGGGTATTAAATACAGAGTTACAGCTTGGCTTAGGGCGTGCATGATCCAGGAATCTCTGGAGGCTGGGAGGGTATTCTGGAAAAGTATTGCTGCATTGTGCTCTGTTCTAATAGTCTTCTTTAAGTATCTGTTCTTGGAGCTGGTCAGATAGCAGGTACCATGCGCACTGGACCTTTGGTGTGACCTGCTATGTCTGTGCTCTTGTTAAAGATGTGTGACGTTCATGTTGCTATTCTGCTGAGAAAACTGGCCTTCTTTCATAGAAGAGCCTGGAGGACCTGCTGCCCCACAGCTGGCTGCAGCCACCTTCATCCTCCAGGCCAAGTGGGGACTGTCCAGTGGGAAAGATCCTGCTCAGTTGGCGATGTTACGGTCATTCTGCAGGGATGTGGGACCAAATCATCAGCGTGACCCTGCAGCTTTTTCCTTCGCTCAAACCCCACTGGAAGACTTAACCCTTGCAGACCAAAGTAATGTACTCAGGTGCCTTGTTCTCTGGCTATGGAGTCTAAGTCTCATCATGGAGGCAGCAGAGGCTGTCATCAGAGCTGCAGGCAGAGATGTGCTCAGGTCTGCATCCTCCAAAATGCTCCTGGCCCTGTGCAAAGGGTTGGTTTGCTGCGAGGTAGCACTCCTTCCTTGCTGCACTCTCCTTAGCATCTGTGCCAAGGGCAGCCAGGTGGACTCAGATTTAATGAGGTTTTGTTTCATGGGGTTTCCTCCATCATAGGAAAGGAACAAACAGGTGGAGTGTTTTTCAAGCGGGTCACAGAGTATTGATAAGAACTCCCCTTTAATTCTTAATTCCAGTAAAAAGTAGAATCTTGGAGTGGGAAGTTTTGGGTTTTTTTTCTGTAACACTAAGTACTTGTGCTGCCCCTTTATTCTGTATGCAGTGTATTTGCAGCTGGGCCAAGAGCTGTGGGTTTCTCTTGTTCTCTCACTGCTAGAGGCTGGCTGCTTCTGCCCTTTGTTAGCTTGTTAAGAGGAGCAGGAGACAGGGATGGCTCGGTGAGGTACATGTTAGCTGGAGTGTTTTTGAGAGAGAATGCAGTAGAGGCTGACTGCAAGAGAGGGGTGTTTCACCACAGCCCATAGAAATTACCCCCCAGGCTGGAGTGGTTCTGCTATCTTGGTGTTTCTGATTAGGCTGATTTCACTGTACTAATTGTCCTGTACACAGATAAAAGGGAGGATGCTTCATGACTTCCAGATACTGGTACCATTTCTCTGGCATCATTCCCATGGCCATGCAAGATACTCCTTTCCCTCCAGTCTTGCTAGTCCTTCTGTTTTACGCCAGCAGACTGTGGCCTGCAGTTCATGTCGTTCTTTCCTTCTCTGACATAGTTGTATCAAACCACACCAGGCTTTCTTCATACAAAGGTGCAAAGCCACCTTCAATGCCAGTTTACCTCAGAGGGAGCAGCAGATATGCAAAGCTGCCAAAAGAAAATGCTCCTGTAAATATTTTAGGGAATAATCAATCTGAAGACTGTTTTGGCATATGATGGGTCTCTAGGCTGCGCTTTGTTTTCCTCCTTTCTTTGCAGATGCTGCTCAGGGAATGGAGAACAGAAAGCTTATGCTGAGTAACAAGAGGCAAAAGAGCATGACATTGCTTGTTTTTGTTCAGTCATGCTGAGAAAAGCGCACTGTGGTATGAGGCTGGAGAATGTGTTTAGGTCTCTCCTGAGAAAAATGCTCAGCTGATGTACTCTATTCTGCCTTGCCTTCAGCTCTGTTAGAGCAGATAAAGCTCTGCTGAGAAAGGGGCAGATGTATTCAGCACAGCTTTCCACCCTGAAAGCACAGCTGCTGGCAAAGCAAACTCCTCTGCCCTAACCATGGTATTGGGCTCATCTCCAGCTCTAGCTTTTATGCTAAACATCCCACAGCTGCCAGTACTGCTCACATCAGTGTGGTTGAGTGCACTTAGCCTTACCAGTGGACACTGAGTACTTCAGGTGTGTGTGAGGGGGGGGAAGGGTACATGGTATATCTGAAGAGCAATTTAATATATGTGTTTGTGAGGCTACATGTGCATGTAATCCTGTAACAATGCATCACAGGCTTGGAAAATCTCTGGAAAATCCCAGGTCTTCCATTCTCTGTGAAACTGTAGCTTCTTTCTGCTTTTAATGCTGGCCTGGGGGTGGGAATGTCCAGATTCTGTTGCTGGTAATGTTTGATTGCTCCCCTGTGTGTGAGCTGCTGTGGGATGTGTATGGGGACTGCTGCATTCTCTCCTTGCTTGAGATTGTGAAGAAGATGCAAAGAGCAGGAGGTGTTCTGGGACAAAATGGGAATGCCACAGCATGTGTGGCATTCGTTGGTAAGCCAAGATGCCAGCGTTCAAGGATTTATTCTAGGGCTGATCCTTTTCAAAAGTGATTACCTTAACTAATGTAGTAAAGGTTTAAAAACTTGTGTGTGACACTTCTGTCTGTCCTTGCTGTCTCAACCATCTTTCTCTGCCAAATCTTCCCTGCAGAAGATTCCCTCTTATCTCCTCCATACCTCACTTTGGTGTGCAGTTGGACTGTGCCTGATGAGCATTATGCTGAATTGTTAAAGCCTTCACCTGTTCTATACATCTGTTCCCTTGCACTGAAAGAAATCTGTGCCTCCTGTGGAATTCTTCCTCTTCTCTCCTGTTTTTTGTAAGCACTGAGTTTTCAGACTCACTCCAAAAATTGGGTGATCTGAGAGGAGGGAACTAGTTCATTGTTTGTGACAGTTTTGGCTCTCAAGGCTGACGTGGGGTTTGGCAGGAGGTAGTTGTCAGTTCTCTTAACATGAGTTAGCGTTCCTGTGCTGGGGAGTGAGTGTAGTGTGTGGCACATGTGAGCTCAGCACAGGGAGGGAGATGAATTTGCACAAGCTGCCTGTGTCAGAGGGCCAAGGCCATGCAGCCTGTGATGCCTACTGTCTGGCACAGAAGCAGAAACTTCTGTGTGTCAGCCGTAGATAGCAAGTATAGGTACAGCACACTGAGCCATGGGCACTGCTGGGGTAAGAGTGCTGTGGTTGAGACTGGAACATGTGTTTTCTTGGGAACTACTGCACAGTTGGCAGGTGATATACCTTGCCTGCTATTGTATCTGATTTGTGTTTGCCAGAGAGCATTAAACATGTTATCTCTGCCCAGCAGGTACGGTTTCAAAGCTGGCAAGTGACTGTTCTAGGGAAGGTAAGTATTAATACCTGGAAATCTTTGCACTAGGTCTCGTGAGACACTTGGTCTGCTGGAGAGCATATCCAGCTGGAGAAAAGCTCTGTACATCAAGACTACTTTTGCCTCCACTGAAATCTTTTGGCTGTGTCTGTCCCTTGGTGCTTTCTGTTCATCTTTGCTGCTGGTAGGACTCAGAATTGCTTAGCTGCAAAGTCTCTTGGGGATGTGTTTTTCCTATGAGTGTGTGGAAATTGGTTTTTGCTGCCTTTACTCATCAGTTCACAGTGATACTGAAATTGAACAAGGACTCACTGGTGTGTTTGTGCCGGTCACAGGAGCCTCAGTAGGAGAATCTGCTGCAAGAGGTGCTGTCTTAAACATCAGAGAATGCAAACAAGCTGCTGGTGTAGACTATAGTTATAAATATCAGGTTATTATGGAAGCAGTTTTAATGAACAAAATGTCTTGCCACTATTCATGCTGATTGTCAAGTGGGTTTTTGTTTGTTATCCTATTAAGAAGTAAACAAAAAAGCAACTTGTAGCTTCTTTGTGTCCTTTAGGGTGGCTTTCACTGTCAGTAGTGCAGCGCTGGGGCGCCAGAGGTGATGGAGCAGAGATTGTTCTTAAAAACAACACTATTCTCTAGTTTGAAATGAAAAATCAGAACTGACAGTCTCTGGCTTTCTGTTTTTCAGAATACTATAAAATATAAACTTCCACCCTTGTCTTCAAGGTATTTGAAGGTATCTATTGGCTTGTATTTTATGAGGATCATAGGATGTTTTTGTTGCTGTCTGTGGGTGAGAGTCTGTCTCCTTCCACTGTTTGTGATGCCAGCAGATCACTTGTGTTTTGCTTGCCAGAAGAGCAGCCCTTTGGGATAGTTAAGGAGGCTGTGCCAAGCACTGCCCTGAGATTTCATGAGGGTGGAGTGGCAGCTGTACTCAGTGCTGGTGTTTTCTTCTTACAGGTGTGATCCCTGCCTCTCCTCCCAGCCTGGTGCCATGGCTGACATGATCTTCGGCAGCGGGACAGGCCAGTGGGTGTGCCCCAACGACCGGCAGCTTGCGCTGCGTGCCAAGTGAGTCTTCACCATCCTCCTTCTCCTCTTGTTCCAGTCTTGACTCTGGCCTGAATGGTTTCCGGGTATCTGTGCGGACCACTGGCCTCATTCCCAGGAGTTTGCTTGTCATGCAAACCCCTCTGTAGCCTAGAAGTATGCTGCTTGGGTGGGAGTCTGCTGAGCTGGGGCTCGGTGCCTGGCTGTTGCTCAGAGCTGCCAGCCTGCAGTGGAGTTTGCAGTTTGGCTGCTGTGTGGTGTGTTCCATCTCACCAGCCCTTCCCTGGGTGAAAGGGAGGGCTTGGAGGCATGCTTATGTCTCTGCAGCACCCTAAAATATAATTGATAGCATCCCCCAGCTGCCAGCACTCTTTTATATTAGGAACTTGTCATTTGATCTCATTTCCCCTGAAGTTAAATTACTGCATAACCTAAAGACAAAAGGGATGGAGATGAATCAAGCACTACAATTGCATTTGTTTCCTGTATGCTTTTCTTCTCTGGCAGCCAGTATCATGCCACTGCCACCTCTGCTGTTGTCTGAACCTCTGGGGTCAGCCTGCTGTAGAGTGTTAGAAGATAGGAGGTCACACTGTGTCTGAGGGGACTGTGAACAGTGCACACCACTGCTGCTTCACCAGCCTTCACCTGAAAGCCTCATTAAGACAGCTGTGTCTGATAGTGCCCTGCATTCTGCAGCAGCTGTGACTTTAGCTAGTGACCTCTAAACCCCTACTGAATGGTAATTAATTTTGCTGTGAAAGCTCCCGCCTGTCCCCAAGTGAGCTGAGGAGCAGTGTTAGCTGCTGTATGTAAGGCATGGAGGGAAGTGGATGCTGAAGTCCTTGTTGGGGGCCTGGGTTAGACAAGGGAGGAAGTTGCCCAATTTATATTTCCATGTGTGGCTGATGATTTGTGTGTTCGAACTGAGGATCTTAGAAACAGGCCATCTGGAGAGAGGTGGGTGCAGGTAATCCCTGTGTTCCAGAGTCTGCCTTTGGGATTTGTAGTGTCTGGCATCAGCACCCATCTTTGGAAGGGTACTCCCAGGATGGCCATCCTTAGGTGCACTAGTTTTTCTTTCTGGGCAGAGCAAAACAGGAGTGAGGACATGGAGTGCTAAAATATGAACTGGAGCAGAGAGGAAAATGAGAGGGCAGGGAGAGACAGCGCAGCACTTTGTTGTGGGAGGAGTGATCTAGTCAGTGAGAAGAGACTCCTGCTTTGGGCATCAGCCAGGGGACAGACTTCTCTGATGGAAGGCTGATGTGGGCTCTGTGTGCCTGGCAGGCTTGGCCCTGTGGGTCATGGCAAGGGTTTTGTGCTTTCCTTCCACAGCTCAATTGTTCACTCTGCTCCCCCCTCCCAGGCTGCAGACAGGCTGGTCAGTGCACACGTTCCAGACTGAGAAGCAGAGGAAGATGCAGGCTCTGAGCCCACAGGAACTTGAGGTCATTTTGGAAGTCATCCGCAAGGCAGAGAAATTGGACATCATCGAGCAGCAGCGCATCGGGTACAGTCACATTCATTTGTCTCCTTCCCTCAGAAGGACAGGTCAGCCCAGGCAGAGGAGTGGCTCTCTGGCTGCCTGAGCTCAGCCTCAATCAGTCAGAGCATCCCTTAGGTCATTTATTTTCTCCTCCTATGCTGCTTGTTTGGAGGTGAACATTGGGAAGGATGTGGTGTTTTCCTTCTGTCTCTGTCTCAAGCCTTTCTTGTGCCTTCTTTGAGCCTTGGGGCTTGCTGTGGTTGCAGCCACTGACCACAGTCCCTGGTATATGCAGCCTGTGCTAAGGCAGCTGCCCCGGTGGCTCTGGGGAAGATGCTGATCTGTGCAGCTGCACTCACTCCTAGTGGACACTATGGCTCAGGAACTGCTCCTGGCAGCACAGTGAGGTTTTTCCTTGTCTGTGGCAGCCCCCTGGAGCAGTGAATGAGTTTGTTCTAGTTGGCTGAGCCCTCTGGAAGGGGTTTGCTAGCTTGAATTAATTTATGGGCATCCTTTTGCTGCTGCAGATTTCTATTTGCTTTCAGTCCTGCTGGAGGTCTTGTTTGTGAGACAGGAAGCTCCCAGCCCACGTCCAGCAGGCTCAGCTCCCTGCCCCTGCACTGTGCTCTGCCCCTGTACAGGGCCTGTTAGTGCTAACGAGACCCTACAGTGATATTTGTGTGATATAACAGAGACCCAGCAGCCCCAGAAGCAGCCAGGAACCCCGAGGGCCTGATCGTTCTGTGTGGTGGGTGGTGTAGTTGCAGAAGGTGATAGTCTTGCTGTGCCCATGCTGAAGCATTCTCTGAAATGCCTTTGATAAGTCCTGAGAATTCTCTTGTGCTGAAGTCAGGAATCATAAATCTTCTAACGATGGCTCAGCCTGCCTTTCCTCTCTGACCTCATCACTATAGGCAGTACCTCTTTCAAATAGACCTTGCCTTCCTCTCAGTACAGGACTTAGTTGACGGGACATTAGTGCTAATGAGAATGAGGTTGCATGGACAGCATGATTGCATTTCCTTCCTGAGCCACATGCATGTGTGTGGCTGTGGCTGGTCACTGCCTCTGATAAATGGCCTGGCTGTTAGTGTCCCCATCTACAAATGGATGCCTGAGAATTGCCAGGCAGTGATCTCATGACAGCAGCCTTGCTCTGCATGCTCTCCGCATCCTGCATCCTAACTGCTTATCCCACCTTCCTTCCCTTTCATAGTCCTGCTGCTATGGACATCGTGCATACATATGTGCTTCCTGCCTTCCAAGCAGGCTGTCGATCACAGCAGGGAGCGGTTTCTGGCATTACTGTACTCCAGCCAGTCTCATTTTGGTCTGATGGCTTCAAGTCTGGCCTTCCTGCTTGTAATGGGATGTGGACAAGTCACATGCCTGCAGTGTGGCTTTCAGGGAATATATGTAAACATGGAGCAGGGCTTAGCAGGTCTAACTCCTCTGCCCTTTCCCTGTGTTGTCTGACTTGCCCTCATCTGAGCACTAAAGGCTTTGCCTGCTCTACAGGCAGGAAATCATTGTGCTGAGACTGTGTGGCTACAGTGACACTGAGCTCCTGAAGGGTGTAGGATCAAGCTGCCCTTCTGAGCTGTCTGCCCTGCACCCACTAGCTGAGTCACACCTCTCAGTAGTACTCAAAGTTTTGGTTATTCTAGGCTTGGTGAGCATCAGTAAGTAGATGGACTTAAGCAGGTTTTTATCCCCTGAGGACCAAGAGCCAGCTGATAGGAAACACTTGAGTGTAGAGGCTGAAGTGAAAGTACATATGGTCCCAGCATGGGACCCAAAACTGCACAGAAGCAGCAAAGGTAGGCTGAGCATGGAGCACACGTCTGCAGGTTTTCGGCATGGCTCAATACCATGTGCTTCCACTTCCAAGGTGAGCGCTGTGACCTCTGCTCTGCCTCCTCCCCACAGGCGCCTGGTGGAGCGGCTGGAGAACATGAGGAAGAACGCGATGGGGAATGGCCTCTCACAGTGTCTGCTTTGCGGTGAACTGCTCGGGCTGCTGGGTAGCACATCAGTCTTTTGTCAGGATTGCAAAAAGGTGGGTTTGGTCACACAGGTTCCTGCCTGTTCCTGGTAGCAGACCCGTCTAGAAAGTCCACCAGGCCACTTGGAAGCAGTCAGAGCATCAGGTTTTCTCTTGCACCCCTTATTCCTTAGGATCCTAAAGTGCCTAAGCTGCACTTAGTGCATCAGCTCCCTCTGCATCTCCCACTCTGGGTTAGCAGAGTGGGAGAAGGGGCAGAAATGTATGACCATCAGAACCAACTAATAAAATAATCTTTGTGCTTTACTGTTACTTTCTGCAAGGTCTGCCCTCAGAATTTCCGGTAATGCCTCTTTCTGGAAGAGTGAAGTCCATCTTCAAGTTCCAAACCAGTGTAAAGTTTCCAACCCTGTGCACTGATGGCTGCCTGTGTTTGAATATGTTGTTCGCAGGGCTGCATGGGTGCCATTTGAAAGGCAGTATTAGTTTTCAGGCAGATTGCTGTTTTGCCAGCACCCTGAGGGATAGCTGTTGCTTGTCTAGACTCTGCAGCCAAGGGGTTAATATGTATTGCTGTGGAGATGATGATCTCCAAGGCAACCACCTTATCCTCCCTCTGCTGGGAGGCTGTTTTTCCTGCACTTGAAGCCCATCTTTCCCTGGGGAGATCACTCTGTAAGTGACTTTGCCTCAGCATGTTGCATGGGGAGAGGTGAGGGTACCTGCTGGGTGCAGGAATGTTTCTGACTTGCTGGTGGTAGAGTGGAAAGGAGCAGCCTGTGCTGACTCTGTCCCTGGTGGGTACCAGAGCCAAGGAGACACTTGCTAGTGTCACCTGCCCTGTCACTGAGGAGGTGTCCTGTGGATCTCACAGGACAACACTGAGTAAAACCTGCTCCTTGCCATGGAATCGTGCATGTTGGCACCTCTGTGGTTAAGCAGCCACTCATGATAGAGAACCTTGTGTGCTGGCACTTATGGCATTTGTGAAATGCAGTTTTCATGCAGAATAGTCTGCCAGACTGGGCCTGCACTGGTCCATGGTTGGCTGCAGCACTGCTGGGCTCAGAGCTCTTGTAAGAGAAGGGAGGTGGGTGCCCCTTGGAGTCAGTACCGAGGCCCCAGCAACCCTCCAATATGTGCTTGCTGGGCAGGGAGCTGCTGTGAGCTGTGCTGCCTTTGCTGTCGAGTGAGTTTCTTCACTGGATCCAGTTTGCAGAAGTAGCTTGGCTGAGGCAGGGGTTATACAGATTTCTTGTAAGGTAGTGATTGGGAAAGTATACACAAATCTTTGAACTTCTGGGTCCTAAGCCAGGGAGAAAGTAGCATTTTAGTAAGTGTTGGGGAAGCAGTAAGGTACTGGGAAGTGAAAGGTCTGGTTTGAATTGAAGCTTCAGGGCAGCTTTCTCAGTGAGGAGCGTGGGGACTGTGGGCTCTATGCATGCATGCTGATGGAAAATAAAGGGCTGGATAGCATACAAGAGACGGCTGGCTGTTTCCTGCGTTTCAACCACATGGAATAACAGGATGTGCCGTATTCTTGCCTTCTTCCCTTGCTGATTCTGCTCTCGCCTTGTCCAAAACCAGATAGGTTACATTGCCACAGTGCTTCCTATGAGCCCTGTACGCTAATGGGGAGGCAAAAACTGATTCAGCCATTTCCCTGCCATGTCCATTTGCAGTCGCAGGTAGGAATCCCCCAGCTAGTGAGGCTGCAGGAGCCCAGCTGTGACCCGAAAAACCCAGAGAAGGGCTGAGGTTTTAGGTTTTATTTTTTATGGTTATTCCCTTTTTGTCTGGAGTCTGTTCAGGAGCATTCATACCCAGGTGGTTTTAAGGTGAGACCCTACTTTTCCAGTGTGCATTTTGCAGCTGCTTTCTGCTTGTTTGTAGTTTCCAGCTGTGTGCAAGCTCAGGGCAATGCTGACTGGGTGCTTTGGCCTTCGCCCCGTACTGCTTTTTAATGCTGAGGAGTGAACTGGGGGAACAGTCAACCCTTCATTAGAGCGCACAGAGTAGACGGTTACTTTAAGCTTGTTCCCTCTCGTCCAGGGATATCCATCACTCGTGCAGTGCTGTATGCAGTAAGAAATTACTTGTCAGGGAATTATGGATTTTTAAAGTTCCTGTTCTTCTTGCTAGCGTTGCTCTGTCACTATCTCATTGCAGCTCACATAATTCAGTAACAGGAATTGTTGTAATGATGCATCTGAAATATAGCAGAGAACTTACCTTTGGTAAGTCCCTTCTGCTGAATAGAGGTTCTTTATTTCTTACAGCCTGATGGATTTTCTAAGTGCCACTTTCTGTTTTACAAAGAATGTATTTAATGTTAGTTTTTACTATCTTAGATATAAATGCATAATGGCAAGACAAAGATGTATGCAAATCCAGATGTGTTAACAATAACAGTAGTTAGGTAAAGCATAATAGGTCATTTGTTGTGCAGAGGGTATCAGTGTCATGTATAAAAGGTGAAGTGCAAGAGAAGAAAGTGCCTTGTATTTAAATAGGAATGAGGCTGCATTTAATGTCCTTGATTTTTATGTCGTCTTCTGAAGGATTGTGAATGATGCTCAATATAAACCCAGTTTGTATCAGAACTTTGAAAATTTATGGCTAGGAATAAAATCGCTTGGAAACTTCCACTAGAGGGAGCGTTTGAATGTGCTATATGTGTGGGAATTGGGATCTTTGAGGGTATTTTAAGACTGGGTTGCTCCCTCAGGTTTTGGTTTGAGGGAGGGAGAATTTGGGGTAGTTAAGGTGGTGTCTGCTAATTGCATCTGCAATCCCCCTTGGTTTGGGTAGCACCATGTTGAGTATTGATGCATCAGACACAATAGGTTGCTCCTTATTTCTTTGCAAAGATGAGCTGGAACAGAGAGATGGAGAAGAGCACCAACCTCTGTGGGGCTGCTAGTGCTGCCTTCCACTTTCTGTGTAGCATGACAGACCTACCTCTGGATTATGCTGACCAAAACAGCTGGGTGCATTTATTCATGCAATGAAGCCATTGCTTCAGGTATCATCATTCCTCCTCTAGGCATGGGCAGTGAGGGCTAAGTAAGCCACTGAGACTTTCATCCTTGAACACAGGCCTCCTGGCTCAGAGGAGGAGCAGCCTGGTGGGGGGAATATGGAAAACCTTAGCTTGGGGAGAGCAAGGTTTTGCTCTCCAGGGCCCTTTTCTGAGTGGCTTTTGCTCTGTGAAGATCATAGAATTCATCCAATTTCTCATTCAAGCTGTAAGCCAACCCTGATACACATCAGCTTCATTATATATTAGGTGATTCAGGTTGTAAATGGCTTGTAATGCCAGCGGAGACATGAAAAGTTCCCTTGTACAGCAGCACAGGCCATGCAGCATTATCAAGCATTCTGCTCAGGCAGTGCTCATGTAGGCATGGCCGTGCCACAAATCAATAGCTGTCAAGTGTGTGCCGAAATGGAGGGGAAGCCATGGGGTTTGAGACTATGTATGTGAGGGAAGGGAGGAGAGGATTTCCAGTCTTGCACAAACTTGGTTTGTACTTGGTTATAGCTGCTTTCCATGGCACAGTGATTGGGGTTTAGGATTAAAAAAACAGCTCTAGAAATACGCCTATTGGTCATGGGCTTTGATTTGCCCTTTCCAGTTCTCTTCTTGCCATGGAGTCAAGGACTGTACTGTAGATTTACCTTTGTCTCATGTCCATATAGACCTGGAGCAGCTTCCTGTGATCAGTGGTTCTACAGGATAAATAAAATTGTGCCATGTTTAGGTTTTAAAGGAAAACAAATCAAAACTGTTAGGAAAGATGCTTCCTGACCTTCTCTCTCACAAGGACTAAATGGCTGTGGGGAGCTGCTAACGCCACCATTTTTTTTTCCTCTGTTGTTTCAGAAAGTTTGCACCAAGTGTGGAATAGAAACCTTTGGAGCCCAGAAACGTCCTCTTTGGTTGTGCAAGATCTGCAGTGAACAAAGAGAGGTAAAACGCAACTGTGGAGAGATGGGGCTCAGCAGCATGCACCTACCTGCCCCAAGTCTATGCTGAGCGTGCTTGGAGTGCCTGGGTGCTTGGAGAGGAGCTTGGGATTGGATTTGGGATGCTCAGTGAACACACACAATGGTGAAAACTTTGGTTTGTCAGGGGGTAGAGGGAAAAAAATCCCACAATATCACTTTCAGACTATAGAGCTTCGTGGAATTTTTCTGGCCATAAAGAGACTGTTACCTTCTGCCCCGCTTTTTCCCTCCTAGCTTTGTGGTAAATAAACTTGGCTAATACTGGTTCTTCAATACAGCTGGAGAGATCTAGAGGATAACTGCAATATTTGTCCCTCTAAAAATAACTAGGATTGCAGTTTATAAGACTGTTTCCTCCCTGCCTGCAAAATCCCGTAACTTGACAGTGTGTGAGACTTCTAATGCAGGTCTCTAAATTTTTATATCCTTCATCCTTGACTTTACACAGGAAAAAGTAATGGCCTGCCTCAATTCTTGTCTGCCAGCCAGCATCCACCAACATTAGGGCTTGCTGCTCTACAGTGAAGTCGGTGAATTTGTTCTGTGATTACAGAAGGATTTTCACTTGTTCCCATCAATTTATTTTGGACTTTTGCTTGTGGTCCTTGAACATCAATCTAGTACAGCTATTTCTGACCACTGCAACCAACTGTGAAACCTGGATACTCTGCTACATCAATTTTTGAAGTGTAGTGAGAGCATTTGTGCAGGTGTTTTGCTGAAATTTTTATACTAGTTGTGGAAACTTAGCCTTGCTTAGGTTTTACCTCAGAGGGGACTGTTTGTGCGGGATCACTTGCAAAGTTCATGTTCAGCTAAGACAAGGGGTACATGGATGCTGCCAGTCCTAAGCTTTTGAGCAGCAGTGTGGGTAGGGCGGGCAGAGAGCATTCCAGCTCCTTGGACATTGCTAATAATTGGATACACTGAATCATCGGGATGTTTTGGATTCCAGATGTAGGTCCCGAAATGGAGAGTGAGGCAAGTCAAGGTATTTTCTGTGTTCTTCGGAGAGACGGGTATGGGACTAAAATTGTCTTTATTTCTTTTATTCTGTTCTTTCTGTATTTTTTTTTCCCCCTCATTTCACACTGTGTAAGTGTTTGGGGTTTTTTCGTGTTTCTTATAAAAATGATGAGGAGCTGTGGCCACTGGACAGAGAATATTAACCTGTCCAGTAAGTGTTAGAGTGGCCAGTGTGTGAGGGTAGGGTAACCTTCAGAGCTCACGCTCTCTCTGAAACCTGAGATACAGCCAAAGTGTTTTCCTAATGAAAATGGATGGAACTTTCCTTCTTAGACTAGCTAAAAAACAGCCTCATCTTACCTCCCAACCCTAAGCTTCATCTTTATCTTTTGATTATATTTAAGGTCAGTTCATGTATGTCTTCTTTCTTGTTTGCAGTGGTGCTGGTGCCCTGACCAGGTGGACATGCAGACAGGCATCAAGTCATATACATCCCTTCTGTCTTCCCATATGCTCTGCTTTTAATTTGGAGGAGGGCAGAGAAGCATTGAGAATTAGAGGAAGCCTTGAGGCATGTCAGCCAGGGCAAGGAAGTTGAGGCAATATCAGAATAAATGCCTGGCAAGTGGCTTGATCAAATCTTCCCTAAGTGTGTGAGGAACAGATGAGGCTGTTAGGCCTCAGATTGATGACGGGTGCAGTCCCTGAAACTGCTTCTGGTGTCATGATATTACAGGGCATGCATTAAATTACCAGGTTTCTTTTAAGGGCTTGTGTTCACAACCAGTTCCTTGTTGCTGTCTGGTTTTGTGATCTGGATCTGTCTCGTATTGCCATCTGCTCTGGACCAACCCCATTTGGCCATGCTCTTTGATGAAGGTTATATTTGCTATCAGTGAGTGCAGATGGTTGTTTGCTTTTTGGGATCACATGCTCTCAATTCTGTCTAACCTTTGAATCCTATGCATGGTGAGTAGGTGTCGGACCTGTTTTATTTCCTGGCATTCAGGCAGGGAGCTTCAGGAACACACTGAAGCACTTTGTGTTGTGTGATGCAGTAACAAGGCAAAATCACCCTTCTTCTCCCCCCTTCTCAATGCACAGCATGACTGAGCAAGGTTGTCCTTTAGCCCATGCCAACAAAATACATGATTAAACTAGGCTTGTCCCACGCCACAGAGCTCTGGCAACACCTCCCAGCTCGTCAGGCCCCTGAACTTGGCCAGCTCAGGTGGGTGAGTGTTTGATGCTGATCTGAAGTGCCTCCACCAGCAGGTGTGATAAGATGTGGTGTTTCCAAGCTAGGTGATTCCACCCACATCAGTGCTTTGATCGCTGTCTAATTTTCTGAACCACTGCTCAAGCTATTTGAGCATGATATTTCTGAAGCTCTTGATTCTGTTAGCAAGAGACTGTCAGGCACTGTAATGAGAAAGAGAGGTCATTTGGAAACCTGGGTGGACTAAATGATGTTGGCTAGAGTTAATAAGTGTCATCTGGCTGGGACAAGAGCCTAGGACTATAATTGTTCTCTTTAGCCTCTGCCATGCACTGAGTGAGCACGTGGGTCTTGCGGCCCACCAGGATCTCAAGCAAGCATGGTGGGGTTGGACATTTACATATGCTAGCTAACAGCTGTGGTGTGTTGCATTGTTCATATTTGCTAAAGCTTTCATCCCTCTATCTTCCTTGTTGTTATTTATCCCTGTAGACTTGATTTAAGCTAGTTTAGTGATACGTGGTAGTCATCTCCCCCTTTTGCTGTATGGGCAGTATCTGCTGGCTTCAGTAATGATTAAATCATCTGTCTGCCTGGGTCAAATTGAAGACCAAAGTAACAAGCTGTTTTTTCAGTTGGAGTTGAATGCTTGGTGCCCATAGATCCCTGTGGGAATCCCAGCCTCAGCCATTCAGAAGTGTTCTTTGCTGCTTTCTGCTTCCTTAAAAACCTCCACTGGGAAGGCTGTGCTGCATATCAATGAGGAGCAAGTTGCTCTGACACTCTTATTTTGGGAGAGTGGAGGCGATTGATGGATTCTGTCTGCTGCTTGTGTCCCAATCATCCAAAAGCAAAACAGTGTGTTGGGCAGCACTTGAGCTGCTGAGTGTGATGTGTATGAGCAGGCTGAGGGGGTCTCCAAGGTGCCAGGGAGGTGTTGGGAGGAAAGCACTGAGCTCTGACATGGCTGGGACCTGAAAGAGCCTGGATATTCCTACTGACAAAGAGAACATCCCCAAAGACCTGCAGACATCCCTGCATCATAAGTGCCTCTCTTCCTGAAATAAGATAGACCTCATCTGCTTTAGGCCAGAACTGGTTTTTTTGGAATATCACTTGTCCCAGCTGTTCGTAGAGGTATCTGTTGAAAAAAACCTTTTTGTTCCTCCAGGATTCTGTGCAATGCCTTCTGAGGGCGGTGGAATTAAAGCAGATGTGGATTGTGTTTTATTGTTCCTGCAAGCAAGGGTAGAAGCAAATTCAATCAAGATCACATTCACTTTCGAGGGCAAGAATCTCCCTTCTTTCTTCCCTCCTCTGTGTGTTGCATTGCCTTTCTTGGCTTTTCATCTTTCATTGACTTCCTGGAGACTGAGTGTGGAGGTCTGATCCTCGCTGGGACAGTCCTGTCTCTGCATGCATATGAAGTGCCATGGCATGATTAGAAAGCCTGTTCCCTGGCTGCAGCAAACACTGGCCACAGGTTTGCAGTGAGCCTATTCACTAACTTGGCTGTGAAGCAGTGATGCACCCATGGAATGAGAGCACAGGGCAGAAAGGGAGCAAGTCCTCCAGCAGAAAAGGCTTATTGCAGCAGCTGTCAGAGGAGCAAACCTTGCCCGGGAGGAGCTGTGGTGGGCATATATACAGCTGGAATGATTCCCTGCTGCCAGCCCTCAGGCAGAGCACGTGAGCTTGGTAACAGCTTGGGCAGCAATGCCCATGTTGAATTAGTTGCGTGTGGCTGAAGTCTGCCTGTCACCTGGCCTGAAGGGGACGTGGGACATGCTGTGTTTTGTCAAATCCCTGCTCAGCTGTTTAACTCTGCACAGCCTTGTTTTGACTGATACCACAGGTTCTGCAAAGCACCTTCCTGAGTTACCACTTTATATATATGTACTATATCCATAATTAGCGATGCTATCATGATAATTAAAATCCTCTTGGAAGCATTTGTGCACATTTACATTTGAATTGACACATCAAAATTGTAGCGATAATGAAAACAGCTTTAGTGGGGTGGGGGGAAATAGCTTTTTTTAAACCCCATCAAATTTGAAAGAGAGTGTCAGTTATCAGGGACCTGTTAAAGTTTTAATTTGTCCCCTCTGCTTCACTCTTCCTTTAATTTCTTCTCTTCCACTAAATGGCATTTTCATGGCTGGCTGCATTTTTTGGTTTATCACAATAAACCATGCAGAAGAAGAAGATTACTGCACTGGAGCAAGGGAGTTGCCTCCTCCCCTCTTGCCCCCAGGGCTTCCCTTTTCACATATGCACTCATACAGTTTTGAACATTACCAACCAGCATAGTCTGGCGTTATTCCAGCCTGGCATGATGATTTCTTGGCAAAATAATGATCCTGATGGAAGGGGAGTGTTTATTTTGGGTGACTCTGGATTGAATTGAAGTGATGTGCACCTGTTTGCAATTCAAAGAACTCATCAATAGCCTGCCATATTATTTTGGGGGTGGTAGAAAGTGGTTAGACTCAAAATAGTGTCCTCTAGAATAGAGCCACAGGAAAAAAAGAGGCCTGATTGAGACGGGAATGATAACTCATGGAAGGCTGGCAGCCATTGCAGCATGAGAAACGTTGGGGTCAGGGGTGTGATAGATTTTGCTATTCCGGAAACAAAGCTCCGAATAGCAATTTCAGTGCCTTTTAATTTTCTTCATCCTCAAGTGCTGAATGTGGGAGTTGACAACAGATTGCTGTAAATAATGTAATTGGAAATCTCTGTGTTATGGAAAAGCAGATGAATGCAAATAACGAAGCTGAAGAGCGTTTGCTCTTTCTCCCTGCCAGTGGTTTGCAACGTGCCAGAGCCATGGTGGAGAGCTGGGACAAAGTGAGTGTGTGGGCATGTTCAGCGTGAGGGCAATGCCAACGAAGTCCTCCCAGGGTGGTTGCATTTGCAGGTGCCGTTCTCTTCATTAAGCATTGTAGCCTACAGGAACCTGCTCCCCCGCTTTTCAGCTGTTGGGGACTGAGCCAATAGTGCTCGTGTCAGCATGGGAAGCTGTAGGTAGCTGTTTTCCCCTCACACAGCCCAGGCTGGGCTGCTGTGAAGGAACGGGGCTGTAGAATGAGAACAGCTACTGCATGGCAAGCAGTAGGTGGTAGAGCAAAATGTGGCTTTGCAGCAAGGATCCTTCCTGAGCATCTCTGTTTAGGGTGCTTGTGGCTTGGTGAAGTGAACTCAGTGGGGCTGAAAGCGTTAGTTATGATTCCTTCAGCTGTGATCCTGTCCCTCCATCAGCAAGTCCTAATGTTTTCTGTTTAGAAGCTTAGTTTAGTGCTGTATGTTCAGAGGAGAAAGAGAAGGGGAAATTTTGAGTAGTAACATGTGTTTCACCAGGGCCCAGTGATTCTGTTACGTCCCATTTACAGGCTGCACTTGGATGTGCTAGATAAAAGTACACATCTGCTTCTCACCGTCTCACACTATAGCTGTAATGACGGCTTGATGCAACTTTTACTAGGAGTGTTATCAGGGCTAAAAAGGCAGTGAGCTCTCTGGACTTGTCATGGCCGTGGCTGTTAAATTGGTTTGAAGTAATAAAAAAAAGGAGTCTGTTGCTAAAGCAGCTCTTCTCCCCCATGTTCTCCCTCACTTTACTCTAGGGTAGCTTAAGTGTCAGAAGGAGGCAGAAGGACAGGAGTGGAGTTTGGTTGTGTTTGGCTGGGCAGTTGGAGCACAGTGGGCTGGGGACAGCCGAGCCAGTGAACCATGGTGGGGCTGCTCTGTCCTGAGCCACACACTGGGCCACCACATCCTGATCTGGGATCATGCAGATACACATCGTTACTCCCCTCCTTCAAGCACTTAGAGCAAGGGATGACCAATGTTACTTAAATTTTGATTGCTGCAAGAGACTGAAAGGGGCTGTTTGTCTCTCTTGCTGATGAAATTCCCACTCTACCCAAACTCAGGCTGCCATGGGGGCTGGATTTCACTTTATGTGCCAACGGGACTGGTGGGAGCAAAACTCTTTCCTCCTTGGAAAGAGCAAACTTCTGCTAATAAACAGGAGTTTTATTCTTGAAGAGCTGTTATGGATTTATTAATTTAAAATCAAGCAAGAACTTTGCTGTCGGGTCACTCTTGCGATCAATGAAACTACCATCAACAGCAGTCAGCAGCATTGATCTGTTTTGATGCATGGATGCTAAAACTAACCTGTGTGCCCATGTGCAGAACAGAACGTGAGCTGCTGTCGTTTTGGATGGGGCATGGTGCTAACCTGAGGAGAGCAGAGGTGCTAAATTAAAACAGGGGAGAGCATCTGGCTGCAGCTATTTTAGAGCTGATCTCAAAACAATTTCACTACTGCTGTAATGAGACCAAACTGTCAGAAGCACCAATTTAAAGTGAGTATGTATTGTAGACTCAATTTTATACTAGTATTACTAATTCAGAGCTGGGTGTATTGTATCATTAACTCCTTCTATAACTGGACTTGCACTGGGGTAGCGAGGAACCTGGGGGTGACCAGCCTTTTCTTACAGCAATCCTTGCTGTGTCTGATTGGATTTATGGTGTGCCTAAATTGTAGCTTGCCTGAAGATAATAGGTCTCTTCAGTGCTTCAAATTAAATTACAGATGTTGCAAGGTCTGTTCAGAGAATGACTGTAAGAAAGGCTTGCTTCCTCCATGGCAGTTTGTGCAGGGAAGGTACGTGTGTTCCAGCTACCCAGTGTGCATCAGGGGACAGACAACATGCCCTTCTCAAGCCATGGCACTCACTGGGGTGCAAACCCTGTGGGTGCAGCTGCTCCCAAGCCCTCTTGCTTCCCTGAGACAAGGAAGACCTGGGCTTGCCCGATCTGCTGCTCCTGTGTATGTTTACCTGAGTGGCAGTGGGCTGAACTCCATGTAGAGATGTCTGTCCCATTTAAAAACCATGTTCCATTTCCCAGTTCTTGGTTTTGTTGGGATAGCAGAACAAGGCTCCTCCAGGGTCTCTGTGCTGCACTGAGTGCTGTTGTACAAGTTGTACCAAATGCTGTGCAGTCCCTGTGTGCTAGCAGAGGGGACAGAAGGAGCTGTGTCAGCTTGTGCCTTGACTAGTTTTGGTCACTGTTTTTGCTGCTTGCCTGTGATGAAGGAGCTGGTAAAGTGTCCTGCTTGCCAAAGCCCCTTCTGTAGAAGAACTTGCAGTCTTCTCTCCTTTGGGGAATTGGCTTCCCAGTTTTTGCTTGGATGGAAGACTCACCACACTTCTGGGCTGTTACCCAGCAGGAAATTGTTGGTGTAGTTGCAGTGTTCTCATCTCCTTCTTTTTACATCCCGCTGTGGTACACATGAGCATGTCTCTTGTACTTACAGTACTGATGTGTGTGCTGGGTCCCAGCGATCCTGTGCTGCTTCTGCTGGGTGCTCTTTTAAAAAGCATACTACGAGGTTTCCCTTCTGAATTCAGATTGCCTTCACTTGGCTTTCAAGACCCCAAACACAGAGATTTTAGCTCTCTGTGGTGATGGCTCTGGACTAGGAACTGGGCAACCTGCTGAGCAATCTCCTCCCATCAGTGAAATGGTGATGGTGGTGTCCTACTTTTTGTGCCTGCATGAGAAGAACTTCTCATGAGTGCCAGGTGTTATCACTGCCCTCTGCTTTGATTAAACCCTAAATGCAAATTGCAAACATATTGCTGTAATTAAGGACATCTGCATTTGCGCCCAGTGCATCATGGTGATACCATATGCAAGATGCTTTGAAAACTTGGGATAGAAACACTGATGATCTCCTTCACACTGAACAGAAGTGCAAGGCTTCTACCCGCCTGCATGAAATGGAAAATTATATTTTTACTATATTAACTTTTGCCCTGGTTGTCTCATTAGCTCATTATTAGACTGCTGGAAGACACAAAAGAATTAGGTTTTAGAGGCCATTTCTCCTTGTCTGAGCTGCCATCCTTTTCCTTTCCTCTGGCTCACAGCAGGCTTTATATTAAATATACTTAATAGAGCTCCTTCATCATAAGCAGCATTAAAACTAAATTGGAGAGTAGAGGGCGTTCTTGCAGGAGATATTACAGTTTAATGCTCTCGGTCCGTTTCCTGCTGCAGGTTCAGATTATTTAGGTGGTGTTTTTCTTGTTCTGGGGTTTTCAAGCCCACTCATTAAGTGATATGGCTTGGCCTGAATTGCTCTGTGAAATGAACACCAAGGTTGTGTCATTTGGTACTGCACAAGGCAGTGTTTCTGCAGTCCCGGCATTGCAGTCTGACGCTCTCGGAAGTAAAGAGGGTCCTGGTCCAAGAGGAGAGACTTGTCAGGACTTGCTGCTCCTCCAGCCAGTGCAGGACTTGTTTTTCCTCTAAGCAGAGCATGTGCTTGGGGCCATTGACACCCATGGCACATGCCTGCTTTCTCCAGGAATCTTTTCTTTTTGTGCATTCCCAATGGGAAAGTAACAGCTGCAGTGTCTGAACTCCCGGGTGCTTAGTGCTGGCCAGGGAACTTCATCCTGATACCCTTGTAGTAAGCATGGGAACATATGTTTGACTCAAGCAGGGCATCAGGGAAACATGTAGTCTTGACCCAGAGAATGTAAGACGCTCCACGGCTTGCATGATCACCTTGAGGTCAAACTAGCTCAGTGGGATTGGCTTGGCTGAACTTGGTGGGAAGGCTGTGCTCTCTTGCTGTAAAAACCCAGGCTTAAGGTGTTGTGTCTCTGTCTCTGGCAGGTTTGGAAGAGGTCTGGTGCATGGTTCTACAAAGGGCTGCCCAAGTACATCACGCCTTTGAAGAGCAGCAGCAAATCCAGCGAGCTGCACTCACAGCCTTGGCAAAATGAGCCAGCCATGCTGGAGGCAGAGAGCATTGGGACCAGCCGATCCTTCACCTGGGCCAGGGGAAAAGGTTGGTTGTCTGCTTCATGCCCAGGAAGCAGGTAGGGAGAAAGACCTGGCTTCTCCTGTGGCTAGCAGGATTCAGCTAGTAGGGAAGGCTATGTTGGAGGTAAGGGATAGCCCACGAGACATGGTGTGTTTCCTATGTGAGTGGTGGTGGGGGTTTTATGCTGTGGTGTATTTTTCAGGTTTCACTGTTTTTTAAGTGCATATTGGTGGCCCAGACTAGCCCCAGTCCTCCTGGACTCTCTGTCCTTCAGTCCACCCTTGCATTCCTCTGTTACTTGCAGCCTCCACTGTTTTGCTGGGACTGCCAAGGGCTGGATGAGCTGTGAAGCAGGTACCTGTCTGCAGTTGCAGCCCAAAGAGTTGCTCCTGCCAAAATAGATAACATGATGCCACCGATGGACATCGTTGTGCAGCCAAGTCTGACAAAAGGCTGGTCTCATTCCCTCTGTCCTTGGGGCTGCTTGCTCCTTGCTTCTGCTGCTCTATAAGAGCACCACTGGGCAGAAACCTTAGGTCACTTTGAGCTTTGTAATTTAGAAATTACACTGCCGGCATCTCCCTGCCATCTTCGTGAGGCCTGGAGCAAGTGGGCAGCGATACTGTTCCACACTAGTGGGTAGGAGCAAGCTGATGCTGTCTGTATCCTTTCGTGCCTGACCCCCCCTGAGCGAGTGAGACTGGCAAAGGGTGAACCTCCTTCCCTAGGCCTGCTGAGCTATGCAGCACTGGGAGCTCAAGGCTGACTTGTTCTTTAAATGTGTCTCAGAGAAGCTGTTGATTAACTTAGCCCTCCACAGCGCTGGGGCCAGAGCACTGACAAGCCTGAACATTTATTAGCTTCAGCACTTACATCCCTGCTCTTTGAGGTAGACCTTGATTGAAGTAGACTGTAGTGTCACATGTGGCATCTTGGATCGCTGCTGCGTCAGATCCCATTCACGGCACTGCCTCGTAGGGCTCTTTTCCCCCTTTCTTCCACCTGCCCACTCTTATCATTGCTGTATGCCTGCTCCAGTGCCATGCCTAGAGCCAGCTGTGGGGAACAGCAGCTTGACATTGAAGAGCTGAGCACTCAGGGTCAGTAGCACAACAGTGACAGATACTGCAGAATTAAAGGTGCTGCCAGTCTGCTTTGATTTCTCTTCATTTCTTTTTGGTGTGGATTAGCACAATTGTCTGGCTTCTCTTTCCTTCTGTCTTTTGCTATTAGATCCCCTCAACTGGAGAACACCTCTTCAGCGTACCAGCAGCATACATTCTTCTACATCAACATTACCAGTAGTGCAGGGAGAAAATAACCTGTTAATAAAGAAGACTCATGAGACTCAGGTTTACAAACCTTCTCTTTAGGCCCCAGCAAGGAAAGCACTCCCAGCCTCACTGTAACTTCTCTAATTAAAGACAAATTAGATTGGCAATAGATGGTTGTGCTTCCCTTCAGGAGACGTTTGGAAAAAAAGAGTTGTCTTAGCAGATGAGCTGATTAATGAGGTGTTTTCTGTTCACATGATACACAAAACACTACGAGTCTAAGATGTTGAGCCCATACCTGGCCTGCTTTTTAGTTCAGCTTTTTAGCTGAGCTTTGTTTTGGGAGAAGGCCTCCCACTGAATACTGGCAGGAGCAGAAAAGTGGGTGGAGGACAGCAAAGTGGCCTTTGGTAAGCTTGGATGTGAGTGGTGAGCTGCCTTTCTCCCTGTGCTCTGATACTTGGCTGGTAGCTGGTTTATGGGTTGGATAATACTAATTTATTATTTTATTTTCTGATGCTTTCTTTCCTTATTGCCCTTCTCTGTTAGGCTACCTGTCCTCTGGACAGCTTTCAGTGGGCACTGCAGGCTGTAATCCATCTCTGAAGCTGGGAGATTGTACAGCTTACCCCTCCATTTAAGTGTCTTTCACCTGCCAGTGCTGGGACTTTTGGTTTTTGTCACCCAAAACCTCTGCAAATGTGCAGAGTATCTGCCTTCCCCTGTGGAGATGATAAACCTGTGATTTTGTCAGCATGAATCTGTGACTGGGCCTGGGCTGAGCTTTATGAGGCCGTGGCTAACAAGACAGCCTGCCTTACCTCTCCCTGGCTGATAGCATCTGTCTGCTCACACCTCGTACACCCTCATCTGAACACGTCTTTTCAGCACTGAGTGAAGCCCTGTTGCTTGTTTGCCAGGATGTTCTCAGGAATGAGCTCTGGCATTTCACATGCCTGCCTCTGACAGGCTGCTCTCGGTGGGGTTTCCGTTATCTTGGACAGCCGTGTCTAACTTCACTGCTTACCTCCTGAGGTGCTGAAGGAGCCATCTCTCAGTTCTGAAGGGATTCAAGTCAGGTGGGACCAGCACAGGCACAGTTATGCCCCTGCACAGCCTCTCGAATGCCTGGGAGAGAAGGGTGTCCTTTTGGCATCCTCCGTGCCAGGAGGGATGGGACAAACCTCAAGTATCCCTTTTTTCCCCTCAAAAGGGAGGGATCAGTGCCAGGCTCTGGGTACCAGCTGCTCCTGCCGCAGGAGGGTGGGAAGGCAGCGGGACTGAGGGACTGCAGGAACGTGCCTCTTGGAAGAAAAGGCAAACCCACCAGGAAGAAGTTTTATTTTTACACACCCATTATTCCTCTGGCGCTCGCTGATACTGGGATTTGCCATTGCCTTTAGTTTTTCAGTAATAAACAAGCAGTTGCCATGGGAACCCTGCTATTAGTTAAGGCACAAATGTATTGTCATGGGGAGAATAGCAGTAATATTTCTTGTGCTGGGGAACAGCTCTGCTCCATGTGGTGGAATGTGGGTGGGTTTCTGCACTGGGTCAGGCAGGATGCAGCCGTCAGGGGGTGGGGAGCAATAAGCAGCAGGGCTTTCCTTCTTCTGAACTCCGAGTTCTGCAGAAAAAATGTAAAGCATCTGGGCGGAAAAAAAGAGAAGTGTGATCCCTGAGCTCTTGCTCTGTTTGGCATGAGGGCTGCCTGCTGCTCTGCTCGGTCTCTGGTGGTTTCTCCTGTTGCAATGTGCTCTAGTCCTGTTGCCAAGCAATGGGATGTGCTGGGCTCAGTGCTGTCACTATCAGAGGAAGAGGAGCAGCAGTTGGGCAGGGGGATGTAGTGGGTTCATTTGGCTTCTGTGTGCTGGAAGCTAAATCCTGAGTGATGGAGCAGAGGAGCGTGCTGGGCTACATCAAGTGCTTTGCAGGCCATCGAGGGGATCATCCAACTTCTCTACAAGTGTGATGCTTCTAAAAGGGAGAGCAGTTGAGTCCAGTCCCCTCTTCCTGCTTGGAGATGTCCTTGTAACTGTGGCCCATGCTGGTCATGATCTAGTATAGGAGCTGCACTCAGTGAGACACTTTGTTTGTAACTCTTCATCTCCCAACCATCTGGCTGCTGCCAGAGGGATTCAGGCTCCTGATGAGTGACCCATTCCCTGTGTGAATATTGCTTTTCTTGCAAGTTTTATCTCTGCATATTTTTTTTATGAGCTTTTTTTCAGTCAGCTGGATATTGAGGGATAAATCTGTTATGTTCTCTCAAAGTACAGTGGTCCAACGACTCTTATTGATATATCAGCAACTGCTGGAACGCCAGATTTATGACTTCTGGGCTCTGGAAAGTGCCAGCAGAAGGTCTGGGAGCTTTGAGAGAAAAATTACCTTAAAGGGAATTATTGGTACAGTGGGTAAAATACACTCTTATTGGCAGTAGAGGAAATGAGAACAGACAGGGCTGCTCCTGTGGTACAAGTGCCTTTGTGTCATTAATATTTTCTTCCTCTTCTGCTGGTCCTCTCTGACCTGCTGAATGGCAGAAAAGAAGGCAGCTAAAGTCACCTCCACTGATTCACTGGGGCCTTCTCCAAATAAATCCTGATCTACAGAATTTTTAAAAGATTCATGGCGGAAGAAGCTGTTCTAAAGGGATGGATTTTACAAATCCAGGAGGCCAGAAAAGGATCATGACCAAGCATGACAGGAGTGCATTTTCTGAGGGAATTGGGCAGTGCAACGGTCAGAGTGATTCTCACACCTGAGATTTGGATTTTATAGCAAAAAATATACATACTGGTATGTCTGGTTTGTATTATCTATACTTTTTATATATAGTATTTATATATAATTCCCCACCTCTCCCGGGGAGCTTTGGGGAAGTGGTGAACCTGTCTTTAAGATGGCAAAACCCAAAGCCAGACCTTAGCAAGAAGTGAAGCCTTGCTGCTTGTACCAGGACTTTGCTCTGTGCCTGGCTCAGCTCCATAGCCCCTTTCCCTGCACGTAAGAGGTCGATTCCTGATGGTGCCAGGAGGGGAAGGCTGCAGGTGCAGGAGGAGCTGATTCCCTTGGAAGGCTGTGCAGGCAGCAAAGCAGCTTCCCAGCAGCATGGTGTGCGTGGGGAGCTGCCCGCCACAGCAACCTCAATAATGCTTTGCAATAACTCTGTCAGCCAGCTTTAATATCCTCAGAGATGTTAACTCCAGCAAAGTGCTATTTTAGGTATTAATTTATTATTTTTTTTTGTAAAATATTTTGTGTAGTACAGATCGCTGCCTGAATACAGGCGCATCTGCAGAGGTTCTTGCCAGCAATGTTTGACAGCTTGTGTTTGCCTGTGTGAGGGGAGGGATACCCATCCTCCTGCCCTGGGCAGAGTTAAAGCGCTTGTAGCTCTGTGAGCTGCATGTAGTGAATTTTAGGGCTGGTACAGAGACGAACTGACAGCTCTCTGCTACCCCGTGCTTGTCACCCTGTACCACTGCAGCACTCACGTCCCTCCTGCACCTGGCAGCGCTGTCAGGTTGGTTACGTGGTGTGGGGCAAAGTGGTTTGCTCAGTACCAAAGCAGGGAACTCACTTATGTGAATGTGAGCATGCATGTATATAGTGATGAATATGAAGAAATAGTTGGGGCTTCCTTTTTCTACAGTAGAGGCTGTAGGTTGCAGTGTTGCCTACTCTGTATCCCACATGAGCCAATATTGTACTTTCTGTTATGAATTGTGGCCCATTGTTTGAAATGGCTTCTGAGCTGCCAGGAGAGCTGGTATCTGCCTTGGTCAGAGAAATGCTGTAGGTGCAATCCCTCAAAGAACAGTTGTTTTCTCATTACCTTCCTTCTCAGCCCCATTATTTCTGTTCTGAGATCAGGCCATTATAAAAACCCAGGATCTGGAAAAACACCTTTCTCAACCCAGAGCAGCTGGCAGTTGAGTTATCTGTTACACAGATATATGCTGGAGAGGTACTTGCATAGTTGCATGGAAAAGTGGAAACAACTTGCCAGTCTGGGAAGTTTTGTCTGGCAAAATGAGGCTCTTTCAGCTCTTGTGGAAACTATGGAGTGTGGAAAGCAGCAGGCTTATGGCCAGGAGAAATAAAAAATATCGTCTTGAAATGGGGGAACAATCTCCTTGAGGAAGAGGAGGGCCCCTTGCCTTTCAAGCCTTGAGAGTACAGGAGTAATACAGTTCTGGGGAGTGTGCTGACAGGGATGAGTGCTGAATGGACAATGAGCTAGTAACACTGGTTCATCATGTAATTGCTGCAGGATTTTTTATTTGATGTGCTCAGTTTTATCTGGTGTTTTCCTCATACATCCTGGAGCATCCACAAAGGCCCTGCAGCACTTGAAATGCACCTCGGAGGAAGCCAGCCCCCCTCTCCCTACATTACTCAGTCGTAGATGCTCTTACAGTGCAGCCAGGACCCTCCACCTGCAGCTGAGCAGGACCCAGCCTTATAGCCAGCCCTTCGCATGTTGTAGCAGATGGCAAACATCAGGAGAAGGAGTGCTTGCTGGCATGCCGGCATGGGGATCAGTGGGAACAGAGCCCAGCTCCCAGGCCAGCCATGCTGCAGGGCATTTGGCTTTGCAGCAGGGAGCTTTGGGCAGCAAAGCACAGCACAGAAGCAGTGTGATCCCCGTGGCCCCAGTCAGGTTTAGCAGAGCAGCACTGGTAGTGTGTGCATCTTCTTCAGGTGCCGGCACTACTGGAGTGTGTGCAGTGAAGTTATAAATCAGCTGTAAAAAGTAAAAGCACATCGTGTTTGAGAGGAAGAGTGAACAGCTGTGGGGGAACTGCAGGTAGGGCTGCTTTTGGAGAGGGAGAACGTGATCAGCACGTCAGCATTTGTTCATGTTTTATTTGGATCCTTCTGGCACCCTCTTTGCTATGTGTTATGAACATTGTGAATAACTGTCTCTCTCCTCTCCTCCCCCTGATCTTCTCTGCAGTGGTTTCTAGTGACAGTGACTCAGAGTTCGGTTCCTCCAGCCTGGATGATGAGCCCTCACCTGCAGGGTCAAAAGGCTCACGAGGCAGAAAGCACCAAGCAGGACTAGGTGAGGAGTTGCTCTTCCTTATGGCTATAGGGTGGGAAGTGTAAAGTGCTTGAATATTTGGCTCTTAGCACCATGGATTTTGACTCAGCCATTTGCCTGCCCTACACTGGTGCAGCCCACTGGCTGTAGCTGTGCCAGGTGATGATCTGATCCTTTCTCCCTGGAATAACATCAATAAGTCAAACAGCTAGTGGGTTGCTCCACTGCCTGCAGCCTTCCAGGAACTGCCCTTGCAGCTGGGAGCTGCTCCGGATCACCTAGCAGCACATCTCCAGCCAGCTCCTCACTTGTGACTCTATAGTGTGTGACTCTATAGATCACTACTGCTGGTTTAGAAGTAGAGCACAAAAACTGGGTATTGATCCTGTTCCTGAGGGTGTCTGGCTGGCAGTGGGGAGGCTTTTAGGAGCATCCACTTCTCCATCCCCCAGCAGCATCTCTCTGTTGTGTCCCTGCAGCACCCATCAGGGAGCCCAGTCAGGCCAGGGGCAAGGTGCTGGGGAGCACCCACTCCCCAAGCCTCTCGGCAAGCCGCAGCAGCCTGGGCAGCGAGCAAGGGGCTGACCCCAGTGCCACGGAGAGCTGCCACAGCGACCAGCCGGCCGACGGGCGTGATAGCGATGCCAGCAGCAGAGTCCCTGGTAAGCTGAACCTGTTCTCTGGGCAGATCCATGCTTTGGGAGCTGACTTGTTTCAAAGCACAGCTTTCTCAGCTGCACACCTGGCAAAGCTGCAGCCCGGGATCACCTTTCCCTGCTGTTTTTCTCATGGCAGATGCTGTCAAAACATTACAGCTCACTCCTTCCCTCTCCCCTGAGTGCAGAATTATTCTGCAACATGAGTAATCGTCTGAGGTGGGAGCTGCCTACACCCACCTCCAAGAGCAGTGGTAGACTGAGTCTTTGTCCCAGCCAAGGCCCCGAGCTTCTGTCTGCCCTGCAGAGGCAGCAGAACTGATTGAGCATTTACCGAAGCAAAGCAGAAGTCCAACAGCTTTATGAGACTGGATAAAAATTTTCCTAATGTTAGATGGCTCTTAAAGCCAAGAATTGCTCTTCCCAGAACTCTGCAGTGCAAGAAAAAACACACTTTTTTCCCCCCTCAACAACCTTGGAACAATTAAGTGACTGTGAGAGCAGAGGCTGCTATCACATCTGATCTGGAGCAGCTGAAAGAGATGCAAATGTGTTCTCTCTGCAGCTCCCACTAATCTAGTCAATAACCCCTTAAGTTATCGTTTAGTGCTGCTCTCTCCAGAGTGTTCCTGCTGCCCTGTAAGCTGCCACTCCTTTTGTTCCCGAGCCTGTTTTGTGCTCTGCATGTTGAGGCGTAAATTGGATTAGAGAGAGCAGGTTTATCCTCTAGTGCAACATGGAGTCATTGTCCCCCCTCCCCACGCTTCCTGCTAGAAATAGCCAGCATAAAATTGTTTCTCTGCTCTTCCCTCCCTCCCTCCCTCTCCAAAGTTTCAGGCATTTGCAGTTTTCTTTAATTCTTGGTTTTGCAAAGCAAATCAGATGAGTGATACTTCTGCTCTGTCTGTCATCTCACTGGATTATAGTGCTGTCCTGGATGGGGTGGTTTATTTTAAGTCCCTGTTGGCTGTGGCATTAGAGACATCTGATTGCTGTTGTGTGTTGGCTCTGGTGGCTGTGGAGCAGAGCCGCAAGTTGTCCTGCAGGATCGAAGTGAGTGGTGGTGGATAGCAGGTGTGACCAGAGAAGCTGTGGCTGCCCCATCCTTGGCAGTGTTCAAGGCCAGGCTGGACAGAGCTTGGAGCAACCTGCTCTAGTGGAAGGTGTCCCTGCCTGTGGCAGGGGGTTGGAGCTGGATGAACTTTAAGGTCCCTTCCAACCCAAACTATTCTAGGATTCTATGACCCCTTGGGTGATTTTTGTGCTGGTGCTTCATGGTCATGCCGAAGTCTGGATGGATGCACACCTCTGAACCATGTGTGCATACAGCACTTAGCACTTTGGAGCTTTCCTGACAGCTGTTGGAACTAACTGCTGCCTGGTCATGACAGTGCAAATAATATCTGTAGAGGCAAAAAAAAATGCCTTTTTGCTGCTAAAAACCTCGTATGCAAAGTTTGGCAGAACGGGTCAGTGCTTTCCAGTGGGATCTCTCCTTGCTAGGCAAGGGAGAGCTAAAAATGACAGGCAGCATGGACATAGATTTAAAAAATGAAAACTATAGCAATCTCATGAGCCTAGTTATAATAGTCCCTGAGATGTAGGAGAGGATCTTGCTAAGGAAAAAGTTAAACGAGGTTGGCTGACTAAAGAGTATCTGTAAAGGTCTTCATTATGTCTGCAGTCATTTATTTCCCAGCCTTCCTGCAGAAGGGGCTGCTTTCTTCAGAGGTGGTGCTTACAGCAGGGAGTGCCTTGGTAGGAGGGTTCCATGGCCCCAGGGCCAGGGGAAGGAGGCAGCGAGACTGTAGCGAGTAATTCTGCTGGCATGTGCTGGGGAGGGAATGGAGCTGGTGGTCGTTGCAGCCGGCAGGCACAGGCTTGGGAGCTGATGTTAGGGTGGCAATGGGCAGGGTTCTCTATGTTGTGTCGCATCAGGAACCAGCCACCAGCCAAGCATCCTTCTGGGCCTTGCAGGAAGTTAGGTGGCACTACGACTGTGGCTCTGTGACCACAGGAAGTGGGCTACAGAGTGGTCTGTCTTTGAGCATGTCCTGTGTACAGCAATGTGGGTACTGGTGAGGGCAGCTGTAGAGACTCCACCAAAGGTCTTTGCAAGGAGGTGAAGCAGGAACCTGTGCCTGTGTTATGTTTGCCATGGCTGCATGCTCTGTCCCACAGTGTGGGTCGTCTTCAGCACTTCAATGTGGGACAGAGAGAGGGAAAGTGAGTTTGTTTTCCCTCTGATTGTTTGGGATGTGGCCTTGGCTCTGTGCAGTGAGTGAGCAGCAGGGGCAAGCATGGTCAGCGTTCGTTTGCTCTGAGAGCACTTGATGTGCCCAGCTGGAGAGGCACTGCCACAGTGTGATCTATGCAGCAAACTATTGCCAATCATGATCCATTACATATTGAATCCAATAATGAGCAGTATGCAGTGACATAAGCTGTGTGGAATTCTAGCAGGTGGTTTGAGCATATCAAGCATCCAGGAGGCTGCAGTACTGAATGCCCCCATGCTTTGCGAGAGGCCTGGCAAGAGCAGAAAATAAAGAGAAGAGCAAAACCAGTGCTGTAGTGCCCTAGGAAGCGTCCTGCTCTGCAGTGGGGTTGATGTACTCTGGAGTGCTGGAGGTCTGTTGTGTGCAAATGCTGAGAGCCTTGGAGCTGTTGGCAGTGCCTCTCCCCATCTTTAGATTAGAGCTTTGTCTGTCTGTGAGGGGCTTTTCATGATGGGTCCCTCTGGATGCCACTGGTTGCCAAAAAGCAGAGGCTCCTGCTGTTCATCTTTAAAGAGCTGTGGAGGTGATGTGTGCTGTATGTCAGGACTGGCATCTTCACTGCACATCTCCCTGCCTGTCGGACATCTCCCTGCCTGTGCTCCGCTCTGACCCAAAAGCAGAGCAAGTGGCAAAGATGCTTTCTTACTTAAAGTGCTGATGCACACCTGCAGAATGGGGATGTTAAAAGGAGGGGGTTTTTACAACTTTTCTGAAAGGCTCTGTAACTTTATAACACTGTGTTGGGAGCAAATTTTGCTTCATATTAGCACCTCTGGTGGTATACTACCGGTGACTTTCTTTTCACTTCTTATTCTCACCTATGCTCTAATTCTGCTCTCAAGTGTGACTTTGCAAAACACTTTAGCATTCTTAAATCCCAGCCCACAGCCAGAACAGGGAATTAGAGAGTGGTACTGCAAATGCAGCTGCTGTCATAGTCCTTAGCTCTTTAAGCCTGAAGGCCAAGGCGACAGCATGGTAGTGCGGCCAAGGGGAAACAAGGAGCTATTAAGAAGAGTTTGTAGGTTTCCAGTGTGTTGCTCTGGCTGGGGTTTGGTGAGGCAGATAATGAGGCCTGGGGTTTGTCATAAAATGACTCATGGTCAGAGCTGCATTGGGATTTAGGCAACCTCAGTCCATGAGCCAAAGTTTCAGAAGAGAGTGGTGAATTGAGAGGCTGCCAATTGTTTTTCTTTTTCCTACTGTCTGCCTTCAAAGCCCTTCAAAAGCATTGTTTTCTGAAGTTTCAGTTCTTGGAGGTGTCCGTTCTGACACGGTAGTTGTTAAGAGGAAGATCACGTGCTGGTTTTCCTGCAGAATGTTTTATTGTAAAGAGAATGAAATTTGCACACAGGGAAGAAGCACAATCTTCCTTTTTCTCCTTACCCCCAGCTAGGGAGGTGACTCACCTTGTTCTGGCTGTACAGCTGATGTGTAAAGAGATGCCTCAGCTAAAAAAAGAGCAAAATCCTCATTATTGCTAATTATGATATTTTTAATAAAGAAAGGGAATATTAAACAATTAAAGAACTCGTCAATATCTTACAGTGGTTTTCATTTGCTCATGGAGAGCTTTCACTGGTAATAACATCTTTGAGCTTAGGCCTGGCTGCTGCAGGGCATAAACAGAGAGAAAAAGGCACCTCTCCTCAGATCAGTAGCAAGTTCTACTTCAGTGGGTCTAGTTAATAGGGTCCTCAGTGTCTTCTCTTGTCTCGGGAGCAGGTCAGTCCTATCCTGTTTGGTATTCTGTGGGTCACCTGAACAGCTTGCTGGTAGGGAACTGTGAATGAGCTTGGCAGGGGCTATGGGCTGGAGAAGGCTCTGATTTGTGCTTCAAAGAGGAGGTCTGAGAACAGCCACAAGATAAGCTAATTAATGAGAAGCATACTGTAAGCACACATCACAGTCTCTCCATCTCTGCTTGTTTGCCAGTGTGTTGTCTAAATCATTAATACTTAAAGAGTGGTACAGCAGCTGGCAGTTAAGCAGAGCCATGTTAAACAGTGGTGGTGTTGGGCCTGGGAGCTGAGAGGGTGATGGCAGTGCCTGGTGGGTTATAAGAAACATCATGGCTTGCAATCACAGCATGAGACCAGCTGGAAGGACCTCCAGAAGTGGTCAGCAGGTCCAGCCTGGCCTCTTCTCCCAGGGTGCTAAAGCTGCAGCTTCTGGATGCCTCCCTTGGGCTGCAGCTGGGAGAGGCTGAGCAGAGATGAGAAAAGCACCTGAAGCTGAGAGAGATGGGCAGGAAATGCTGCTTCTGTCTCTCTTAATTTGGGGACATTTATGCCCCTTCTTTCACAAATTGACTGGATTTAGACATGAGGTGGTGTCACTATCTCTGTGGCTCAGCGCCTACCCGGCTGGGGTATGCATCGACTTTTGCTCATAAATATGCAAGCTGTTAATACATGACAGGCAGAGCCATTCTGCATTATTTTTGTGGCAGGATATTCTCAGGGCATCTTTGAAGTTAAAGCATGGACTTCTTTTTTTCCTTCCATTCTGTTTCTCAAATGTCTGTTTGCTCACTCAGGAATGATGATGCTTCAGTGGGTCTAACTACTCCATTGCATGTAGGAAAAAAAATTGTCCTAACAGTAATTAGGCTCCAAATGGGATAGTAATTTCTTTAATGACTTTCTTCAAGGCAGTCTTTGGGGAGTTGACTTTTGTTTTCCTGCACTTGGTGAGAAAGTTGCTTAAATGTTTTCAGACTGCTTGCTCCCTCTTCCATGTTGAACTACAGCCAAACAGCATAGGGCTGGCTTTGCACCAGGGTGGAATAGGTGGGTAACCACGCAAGGGAGCTGTGCTTACAACTCCTGCTCTTCCTCTGTCTGCCTTCAGCCTCTGCCTGCACTGAGGGCACAGGTTAGGAAGGAAGGGTGGGTCAGATGTGGAGGAGACTCACCCACAGCCACCCTCTCGCTCCAAGCCTCTGCACTGGCTGCCTCATCAATGTTGGTGCACTGCTGTTTGCCCCCCTCCCTTTGCTCAAAGCTTGTTGCCACAGCATTGAGTTTTCCTGCTGCCAAGGAGGATGAGTTGTCCCTCTTCCACAAAGTTAAAAAATTGAATTGTGCCTTCATGGCTCAGAAGCATTGAGCTGTCTCTGTCTCCTCGTATTGGTACTGCAGAGCACTGAATGGTCCTGCTGTATTTATAAATAAAACATGATTTCGGGTAGTGACAGCATTAGGAAGTGATTTAAGGTTTGCATTCTAGACACAATGCATTTGTAAATATGAACCTCAAAAGAAGCATATGCCCCTTCCATGTTTTAAGGAATTAAAATATTTTCGTCCTCAAAAAGTGGAAGAACCAAAACATTTTCAGCTCTTTTAATTCAGCCTTGAATTGAAGTGAATAAAGGCTCGAGTACCTAAAAATAAATTACTTTCACTATTTCTGTAATTCTTTATGGAGTTTTAAATTGAAGACTTTTCCCTTGAAAATAGAGGAATGACAAAGACTCATTCTCCTGCCACTTTCACTCAATATATCTGGAAACAAGTCTGCTGCTGAAGATGAAAATCCTATTTTTGTGCCTTCTTTCACATTGCAGAGGTCTGTGCTTTGGTCTTTGATCAACCAGCCTGTCTGGCCTCCTGCCCCCATGTCCTTAGACTTATTCTCTGCCCTTTGCAACACATTTACTACTCATGCTTTCCAGCTTTCTATTCAGTATTTTGCACAAAGCTCTGAGGGCAATAGTTGATATCATCTGTCAAAACAAAGCATAAAGGAAAGAGCATGGGAAGTCAGTATTACAGAATCATGTGGAAGTTAAAAGTCTGAATTTTGGATTCTTCGTAAACACTTTGAGAGATTTTATGGCTCAGGAGGTTATCTTTCAACTGGGACATCAGCCAGTAGCCAGTGGGAGGAATTTGCAGGACTCCCTGTGCCTTAAACATTTCAAATGAACACAGTGACTGGAAAAATCCCCTGTCTGTTTCCTTGGAGTGAACATAATTTATGTCCCCTTCAGTTCAGAGAAGGTGGAGAGAAGTTAGTACTGACCCATTGCTGTCTTAGACCACTCCACATTGCCAGCCCCACATTTCACCCCATGCACTGGAAGCAGCATGTCCCAGCAGAACCTGAGTTTCACCAGCGACTGCTGAAGTGATTAGCTCAGGTTCATTTAGTTGACATGAGCCAGAGTACCTTCTGCAGCAGAGCATTGCTATCCTGCACCCATCCCCAGCCATGGCAGGGACTACATTCTGCCATGGCTCCTATCCATGGCCAGGCACATGGAGGGCAGCAGGATCATGCGGAGGACCTGCTCTGTGGGATATAGATGTTGTCACCTGGTTTGGAAACGTCTGAGAGCTGAGGCTTTGCTTTCTGTCTGATTTGGCCTTTTGAGGGAAGCATACACTAGAGGACCAGTTCTAACAATACAATTCCTTCTTTCTCCTCCTTTCCCCATTTCTTTCCCCTGTCTTTTCTTTCTTTAATAAAGTTTAATGGGCCCTGACTGCTGACAGAGTGTGGAGTAATGATGTATAGACGTTCTCTTCATTATTATTTTTAGGAAGCTCTTAAGATGGCACTGAGCATGTAAAAGCAACGTAAAATAATAACTTTGTCAAGCCCTCTCCCCTTCACTGCTTTCCAAACAAAACTTCTGTCTTTGTGTATTTTGAAGGCAAACGGCGCATCCACACCAGAACACGACACTGATGGAGGTGAAGATGGAGCTGCTTTGCCTGGATCCAATGCTTGCCCCTTGCCCACTCCTGTAGACCTCACTCCAGACAACAACTGCTGCCAGTGGTGACCTCATGATGCTCTTTCACAGGCATTAGCAACACTATGGCACCTGAGGAAGCACCTGCCTGTCCTCCCTGCCTCACTAACCTGGTTTATGGTTTGGTCTGGTTTCCCCTTCTGCTGACTGACTTGCACTTTGGGGTGCTGCTTGGAAAAGGGTGCTGTGCTGTGCAGTGCTGCCGTGGGGCCCAGACCCGTGTTTGTTGGAAAGGATGCACAAAGTGCTCACGGGAGCTGAAGAAACATATGCTGCCTCTGCTGTTCCTAGTTTGTAAAGCCCAGCCCTGGGTTCAGCTCCTAGCCTTGCAGTCTGGCTTTGCAATCTTCAGAAGAAAGGGAAATTCACCCCTCTATCACTGAAATGAGAAGCGAGGAGACTGCAGCCCTTCTACTGCTTCTCAGCCCAGGGGTGAATTTCTCTCTGTGAGCCCCAAGGGAGAGACCAGGGTTTTGAATTGCACTTGACTCCTTGGGACCAGGGTGTTACCCTTTGTGTTTCTTGTCATTGTTGTTTTGGTCTGGTATGAGTTTGGTGGGGGCATCCTGAATCAGCTGGTGAAGTTGTGCTCCTGTTCACTTCCATTGAGGTCTCTGTGATAGGGCTGTCTGCTCAGGGAGACACTTCGGGTAGTAAAGAAACACTCGAAGTTTGCTGTGAATTTTTTGGTTCTCCTGGCTGTGCACTGGCTTGTGTGTCCTGTGGTGGTGTTTTGGCAGTGGGATCATGGGCATTGCATGTGTGCTGCATCTCCTGGTGTGAGAATGCCCATCACCCCATGGCCCACTGGCTGCCTTTGTGTGTCCAAATAGGATAAAAGCTTTCATATTACTTTATCTTGTTAAGCTCTGCAGATTCTCCTTCCATATGCACACCTTGTCATCTCTTGCATTAGCAGGGGCCTTTGTTTTACCTTTTTACTGCAAGTCTTGAGCATCTGGTTGACTGTGATGGTGTCACCATGAGTCAGGCTGTAGAAAGCTGTGTGCCCTGGTCCTGCTTATTCTTCAGGATGGACAATATCCCTCTAAGGCCTGACAAATGAGAAAAATCAAATTACCTGATGTCTCTTGAGCAATTAGATCTTTGAAGTCCTGAACAAAACCCACATTAAGCAAGTAGGAGTCTGTGGATTTTATTAAATGCTTTCAATCTGACCTGTCTTTAGCAGAAGAAACAAAGGATTCCAAAAAGTTCCTTCTGAAATCATGGATTTAAAGCCAATTTGTGCCTGTTAATGTTAGCCTTTTCCCTTGGTTATTACTCTTTTTTGTTTTGTTCTCCTTTGCTGTTGAGTGCTTTGTGGTATATGCTCTTACAAATGGCTGCAGTATGAAGATAAATGAGACTGGGTGTTGGAACACTCTAACAGGAGATCAGAAATCAGTCCTTGACTTTCCTTCTAAATGACCATGGTCCAATAGAGGAGCATTCCCTTACTGCTTTTCCAGTTACCACGCTATGGCAGGTTGCTGGGAAATTCCTTCCAGCTCTTCCTCTGTGATCTATTTCTGCCCTTTGAAAAATGAAAACTTTGGATGATGTGGGCTCTTTGAGATGGCATAAAGAGAAACCACATAATGTGGGCTTCACAACATTGGTGTTGAAGGAGCAAGGGATGAGGTTGTACTCCACTAAGGGATGCTTTATGCTGTGGTCTGTGTTGTTTAAACCTGGCCATTGAGACTCAACCAGCAGCATCTCTGAAAGGGGTAATGCCAAAATTACTATTTCTGAAAAAGTAAATCCAAAAGTCAGCTTTTGCTGCAATGCTGGTATTATTTCAGAGCGGAAGTTATACTGTTTCTTCTGTGAGCTGTAGGGTCTTCAATTTCAGAAGTGTTTTGCCACCAAAGTAAGTCCTGTTTTGCGTTGGAGCTTTTGACAGTCCTACTGAGGCTGTCTTGCTTACACTGTCATTACTGCAGTGTCTCAGACAGTCTGGCCTGACAGCCTAAGTTAATTCTATGGAAGAAGAAGGAAAAAGACACTTAAAAATTGACTCAATTTTCTTTAAACCTGTTACTTTCTCATAAAAAACTACACTGAGCTGGAAAGAGTTTTTAAACCAGAGCATGTCATTTCTAACTCTTCTTGTGCTTCATTCCTGGGCAGTACAGGCAGGTCTGCTGTGTTTTCACTCCCACTCTCACTTCCCACAGCGTTTACCACACTGTGGGTTGCCAGCTCTGCACAGGAACCTGGTAATCCTTGCTGGCTTACTGTGCTGCTTTGAGGCATGGGTTTGAGTTTTAACTGAGACTAGGTTTTATATAAACAGTGTCAGAGATAAATCTGGGACTGCTCTTGTACCAGTGAGACTGGAAACTTCTTACCTCTATATCTTACCTCCATGAAGTAGTCCCACTTGAGTTCAAACCACAAGTGTTCAGTCATCTATGGAAAAGCTTCTTATGGATTGAGGGAAGGATATAGCCCAGGAGAATGTGATCTAGCCACATATGAATGTGATGGAGGAACAGGCATAGCTCATATTTTCTGTTAAAGACCGCTTTCCCCTTCGTTGTGTCTTTCTTGGTTGTGTTTTGTAGCTTTCATTGGAATATTATCCTAAACCCATACCATTTCTCAGCCTTTTGAATTGGCTCAAGGTGGACAAGAAGGCCTCAGTGGATACTGCTTAGTCTGCTCTTGTCATTTGTGTTTCTTTTATTACTTTCTTGTTCTTGTCTCCATCCCTTACAACTTTTATGTAGTGTATTAGTACTGGAAACAATAAAGCTTTGGCTCAGTAACAACTGCTTGCCATTCTTGAAACAGTGAAAAGATTTTTTTCCGTTCCCAGGTTGCACATACTCTCCAAATCCTTGGGCTGGCTCCAGCAAGGAAAGAAAATGATCCAGCCAGTGGAATGGTGATTCATGTGGATGGCTGGAGCATAATTGAATTCTGCACTTGAAAGTCATCTTTTGTCTTGCCTCTCTTTGGTACTTTGTGGTGGCGATGTCAGGGGAGCACGGCAGTGCTCCTCAGCCCCTCTGTGGAAGGTTTTCCATGTTGTAACCACTCAGGGTAAAGCAGCACCGATTGCCACTCTGTCAAGTGCTGTCCCCACAGCCTTGCTCAGGTTTGACAGTTGGGGTCCATTTAGCTTTGTGTACAGTGAAGCGTCTCGGCATTGTTCACCGAGTGTGCGCAGCCCTGGCTGCTCAGCGTTCTCTTCCACTTGGCATTCAGCTTCAAGGTTTCAAATGGCTTTTTAATCTGTTTTTGCTTTTCCCATTTTAAAGAGCCTTGATAATTGCTGTTGGGATTGTTTTGCTGGGGAGCTGCCATTAGTCCAAGGATGGAGTGTGTCAAGGACTAACCATCTCTTATGTTGTTCCTTCCCGCCTCCGCTTGCCATGACAACAGCCAGTATATGAGAAAGTCAACTGTGGGATCTCTCTGAGTCAAAAACCACTGGCCATGAATTGCCAAGTTGCCATGTTTGCTTTTTACAGCCATAGTCTGAGGGGAAAGGGGATGCTTTCTCTGCGGGAGCTGTGCATAGTAGTTCAACATAGCTGAAGCAAATGGGCTACCAGCTGGCGTTTAGACAATGTGTTTCTGGCCATTACTGAGTCGGACAGCAGAGGCCCTGGACTATCAGCCAGAGTGCTTGGACAGTGACACAAAATGGCAGATAACCTCTGCAGATGTCTGAAGTTCACGTGTGAAATCAAACTTAGCAGTAGTTGCTCTTCTCTCCTCCCTAACCCTCCCAGAAGACATTTCCTTCCAGGGGAGAGGGCTGGCAGCAGCGATGTCTCACCAGCCCACCTCTCCCATTTCTTCCTGCCACCACTCCCATCGCTTTGTTTCTCTCCATGTTGGAGACTGCTCTTCCAATCATAACACCTTGTTTCCACAGGTAGGTGTGGTTGACAGAGAGTTCAGGGAAGTGTTCTGCAAGGGCTGATGTTGCAATCAAATAATGAGACTTTCAGCAGGCGCACGATGGCAGGTGACAGGTAAGCAACTTGGAAAAATTTTATCTTGAGCTGCTCATTCAGATTTCCTCCTGACTGTTGCCTCTTATTAGCAGTGTATTCAGGTAGTGCTAGAAATGCCTGCGATGCTTGAGAGGCACGAGGTGAGTATTTTTCTGTCTAGCTCCATAGCAGTGCAGACAGGAACACTATGTGTGCTGCCTGCCATCCTTACACACCCCTGCCCTCCACCTTTCTACATGCACAAATATTTCCTCTCATTCCCTCTCGTCCTCTTCATAGCAAAACATGAAAGGAGCCAGCCCAGCCCCATGGCTGGTGTAATGCTCTGCTGTAGCCTGTGTCTTGCAGTCCCTAAGATGTCCATGAGCACCCAAAGGGGCTGCTCTGGTCAGTGCCTGGGAGCTGCACCTTTGAGGGATGAATTTAGATCCCCCCAAGGAGGATAAGTGCTGTACACACCTCCATGCTTCACAGGGGTTCTGTGGGTTTGTTTGAAGGCATCCGTTGTGTTTCTTTTTCTTTCCACTGGTTTCTGTCTAGCACTGCAAGCTGTTTGTAAAATCTTGGAGGGATTATTGCTCTTGTTTTTCCTCTCTGGAATGAGTAGCTCTACATGATGTATGTGTATTTTGCTAGGAAGGAAGGATGGATTGTGGTTTTAAAGTATTTTTGTTGTGGACTGCATCAGTTTTACAGCAACTGTTATGCTCTGAGCCCTCTCTTGGCCCCCAGCTATAAGCTGTTTACTCCTAGATGCTCCACAGTTACTCTGTAGTTGACCAAATGTAGCAAACAGGTGTCACCACCTCCCTTTTCTCATCACTGTAAGCAGTTGTTATCTGGGGCTAGAGACTTGCTGCTAATCAGGGCCTTATCAGAGCCATCTGGGCAAGGGGCATTGGCAGAGACACCTTCCACCTCCTGAGTGTGAATGACTTCTGCTTTCAGACTAATTATCACAGTGGTGTGGCCACTTTTAATTATTTACAATTACACACCTCCCCTCCAGCTGCTCTGCCCCATCCCATTGGAGCAACCACTTCTGCAGGAGCTGCCCCTGAACAGCCACATTCTGGGCTTTGTTTCTGGGGCTGGATTTGGGAGCTGGGTGGAGAGATCACATCTCTGAGGCTGGCCCTTGCAGCTCTGCTTTGTATAACAGCCCTGCACTGTGTCCCCCAGCTTAGCTTCTGGTGCTGGCTCTGTGCTGGGTATTTCTGAGGTTCATTCACCCCAAAAAGAGTCCCCAGACTGATACATACCCAGGCCCTGGACAAGGACAGCAGCTGGGTTAGTGAGAGTGGCTGTGCCCAGCATTATTTATTTGTCTACTAGTGAAGCCAAGCTCAAGAGACCAAGAAAATCTCAGAGAACAGCTGAGCCCTGCTGCGGGAGAGCAGAGGGCAAGATCTGGACCCGGGGTGAGCAGTCGTCAAGCCACTGATGGGGCAGACCTTCATCTTCAAATGACACTCATGCAAAATTAAACTTCTCCAAGCAATCACACCGTGACCATTAAAATGGTGCCTTGGAGGACAGAAAGATAAACCGGGAAATGCAAATTAGGGATGTAAATCTTTCTGGCTATGTCTGGGAGGTACCTGTTTAATTAGCATCATTGAACAGCCTTGATGTAGTAAGTGCTAAGTAGGAAACTTGCCAGTTTTTCCCTGTTTTGATAGCAGGTGACTCGTGTTCTGTTTGAATTTCCACCTTGTGATTGTTTTTCTGTACTTGCTGGAGTCGCTGTGTTGTGTGTAGCATGAGGAATTAGCTGTTGTCACCTAGCCTGATCAGATGCCACTGTACAAGAGAGGAGCTGCCCACACCGTCCTGCCTGAGCCCTTGGGAGTCGTGGACATCTTTGCATCAAAGGGCTAAGGGATTGCAAAGCTATTGTGTGGTGGAGTTAATGTGTTTAATCGTGATTTTTGGTTCCTGTCCTCTTGGAGCACAGAGGTCACTTGCCATGTGTAAATTTTAAAAGAAGGGCTTTTCTCCCTGCTGTGTTGGAGGAAGGCTGGGCAGGGAGGACAAGTTCTATTCCCTGCAGAGGACTCAGCCATGTGGCTGGGATACAAATCCAGTCCTACTCCAAGGGTTGGATGTGAAGGGTGGCCCGTGAAGGGTGGCCCATGTAGGGTTGCAGTGAGCTGCTTGTGCTTCTCTGAACTGCTTCTAGTGCTGCCCAGTGAGCCAGGACCCCAGTGCAAGGTGCTGAGCCTGCACACAGCCACACATGTTGGCACTATGTAAAAGATGATTATCAGGGCATGGAGGAGCCTTCTGCTCTGCATGCACCCTCTTGCACAGCTCTGCTGTGGGCTTTGGGGATTTGTGTGATGAATATCTGCAAGGATTTGGGTTAGGGAGTTACTGAGACTTTGTTTCTCTATCACCCCAGTGTATTCCAGCACTCTGATGCTAGTTGGTACTACTGTAACATGAATCCTTTTAACACCGATACGATAATATTTGTGAGTTACTGGATGCTTGGCCTGGACCTGCCCTGGGAATTGCAGGCGAGGCATCCAGAGGTGCTTCCATTTCCCAGGCATTGCCTCGCCAGGTTTGCATCCTGCCTGTATTCATTCTGGGAGCCTCAGTACCATGCTATTTAGGAGATCACCATTACTGACCTGTCACTGTGGGAGACAGTGGGATTAGGATGATGGAGTGGTTGGAGGGGATAAACAATAATGAAGCTACATCGGCACAGCCCAAACAATGTCTTTCTCTTTCATGTTTTCTTTTTCTGTCAGTTTGCTATTCAAGTGTAATAAGATCAGTGCAGATAATTTGTGTATTCATACAAAACATAATTTTCCCTCCTGTGCTTTACCAGCTGCGCTGCAGTTGGAAAAGCAAATATGCACTTTCTTTTGCGTGGCTATGAATGGGTGCATCTGTTCCTCAAAGATAGGGAAAGGAAGGTGAAAGGACTGGAAAAGAAGAGAAGAAAGCAGATGCAGCCCATTTCATTGCCTCTGTGGAGAGGGGAGTGTACAGGAATCACATTTTTGCAGCATGGGCTCAGTCCCACAGATGTATTTAAGAGGTGGGCAAAACACCAGCATGTGGGAAAGGCAGAGAAAAGGGTTTTGTTCAATGGGGAAGCAGCTCATGGAAGCACAGACACCCTGCAGTGGGGCAGGGATGCCTGTGGGAGCTCAGCCCCACTTTGGTCAAGGTCTGCAAAACATGATGCAAAGACAGTCAGAGCTGTGCATGGGGCTGGTCCTGCTCCTCCGGGCTGCAGCCAGGAGAGCACAGCTCTCTGCTGTAGGCACTGGCTCTGCTCTCGCGGTTCTACCGTGCATCATCTCTGCCTGGGGCTTGTTTGGGAATATCAGGACAAAGGATGGAGCTGAGCTGGGCTGTGCTTGCTCCTCCCTAGCTGGAAATCACTGCTGCCTTGCTCCATGGGCTCTTTCCCTTGCTATGCCAGGGGCTGCATCCCTGAACTTTCATCTCCACATCCTCCAGGCCCAGCCTGACAGTCCTTGCTGGAGGTCCAACATCTCCACTGAAGGTGCAGGGCTAGAGGTTGTATAGCAGTGGACCTATTTTATTGGTCTTTTTTTTTTTTCCTCCCTCCTTTCTGAGACAGACCAGGATTGGGAGGAAAAGGGGTTTAATTTTCTCCTGTTATCTGGTGTCTCCAGCTGTGAGCCATGCTGACAGCCTTGGGCTGATCAAACACTCGAGCAGCCACCATTCAGGGGCCCATCTACATGGTCATAAATAATGTAAGTGCTCTGCCCCTGCCTGAGCCCATATACTGGCAGCAATGCACCACCACATTCCCTCCTCGTGTTGCCATTGTGTTGGGCACCCACCTTCATTGCTTGTGACATGGAGTCATTAAGCATTAGCAGTTGGCATTGGCACCCAATGGCACCATCGTGCAAATGTTTCCTTCCAAGCAGGATTTTGTTAGCGAGGGATTCTGGTGTTACCCGTCCCATTGAGATGGAGTCCCTCTGCCAGGTTGGGTTCTATTTCTCATGTGCTTTTTGAGTCCAAAAGATTCCAGATACGACCACTGCTTTTGGGTGAAAGACAATGCACTCTATTTAAAGTAAAGGGTGAGAGTTTGTCAAAGCCATTGGAACTTCTCAGCTGCCTTCCAACCAAGGGTCTTGGCATGGTTTTTATAAGTTAAAATGTCCCCATTTAATAACTCTAGTCATTAAAGCAGAGAAATGCTAAATGCCAGGCTTTGAAGCTGTTTGAGGTCAGTGGTAGAGGTGGCCTCGCATGGACACGCCACTTTCCTTCTGCTTTGCTGCAGTGACAGGACTGGTCCTGGGAGATGCTGTGCAGCCCTGTGAGCACACGGCAAGGCTCAGCTGGGCATGGCCAGGCTGAGAGCAGGGTCCCTGGTTCCCCCAGGTGAGCAGCTACTTAATGCTGCTTCTTTTCTTTCCAGTTTCTTCAGCTGCAGGAAGTGGCATGAAACCAAGAGGATATGGGCTGGTTTGAGTGAACAGACCCCGAAAATACCAGATGGTTTTGTCTGAGCAGTGCTTTTATTTACATGGCACCAGGTAAGAGGAAAGAGGGCTGCTTCAGCTCACATCCCAGCAAACTTCCCACCAAGCTCCCTGCAGGACTTGCTGCTCTCATTGCTGTTGATTAGTTCAGGCATGTTTAATCCCAAGGGCACTTCAGGATTTAGCTCTTTGCATCATGCAGGCCAGTGCTTGGAGATAAGTCACTGTAATTCGCAAAGCTTTCGGTGGTGGTGAGGCTTGTGGTTACTCTGAGTCTTGATAAGAAATGGTTTGGACACTGCTGGGCTGGTCTGTTCTCATGTCAGTGTTTGGAAAGAGCACAGCAGCAATTTCTGGGGCTGGAGATGCCCAGGGAGTGAGCATGCACCTTCTGATCCATCCCAGCTCATAATTACCGGATCTGAGAAGGGACTGGGTAATTCCTCATGCAGTTCTACATTAGAAAAGCATTTAGGGGCATACAGTCAGTCAGCTGCTCCACTGCATGCCTTCTGCCCTATAATTTTGTGGGTGGGCTGCAGGACACTCTGCTCAGATATTACTGCACTACTTTAATGCTGGAGCAGGTTCTGCTGAGGAGGCCAGGAGGGGAAACTGCTTATTTCTTACAGCCATATACATCAAATGATGCCTCCAAATTGTTGCAATGCGGCTTTGAAGGGATTTTAGTCTTTCTGTGGTCCATGGTTGCAGAGTCCATATTTCTGTGTTAAGAAATCAGGAATCAAGTAATTGAATCTGTCTCCCCTTTCCTGTAAAATCAAGTTATTGAATTGGAGATCACACGATTTAAAAAAAAAAAAAATAGAGAAGAAGGGTTCATTTTGTGTTTCCTTTATTGGCCTCTTAAATCCTGAGCTTTGCAGCCTGCTGGGAGTGTTTTATTGAGCTCTTTTCACAGCTGTGAGTAGGATGGATTTAACTGCCCATTACCCTGGGACCCAGGAGCTGGGCTCTCGAGAGCCAACAAGAGTATGTGGGGACTAGGAAGAGGACAGTTTTAGCCTGGGTGACCCCATTGCTGAGGCTGGGAGTGCCTTACCCCTGCAAGGGGCATGCCTATCCCAGCTGAGGTATAACCAGTGTAAGACCCTGAGAAGGAAAAATTGCTGGGGTTTTGGCATCTGAGTGGCCTGGTAGTGTGCCTGACAGCAGGAGGTGGTTCCTGGGGTTCAGCTGCCAATGGCCGTGACTGGTCACCTAGAAAGCTGCTGAGGATGCAGTTGGACAAGCTTCATTGGGATGCAAATGGATGTAAATTCATGTAAACATATGTCTTGATACAGGTAGCAGCTCGTGCCCAATTTATGCAAATGTCCTAATCCAATAATGCTAATGTCATGATTATCCAGCAACACGATGCTCATTAATATGGTTCCCTGACTCTTACACCCATCACTGTCAATACAATTATGCTGAGGCACAGACTTGCAGTGTCCCTGGCAAGTGGAGCGGGTCTTAGGGAGGGAAGGGGACACCCAGGTCAGGGTGGAAGCAGGAAGGACCATTCATCTCCCTGGTGAGGCCCAGAGGTGCCACGTGTCCTGGAGTGTTCCCTCCACATGCCTGGCCAAGGTACCACCCAGCTGCCGTGCTCTCCTTGGGAAGCCCTTCCTCCCAGAAGCAGACAGAGAGCAGATTTCACAGTCCACAAAAGCCTGCAAAGTAGCTAAACTAGCATTTCTTAATATCCATTGCTGTGATCAGATGAACAGGACTAGCAGGGCCATCTAGTGACTCCTCTGGCTGCTTAATGACCTAGAAGGTGCCCCCCCTTAGATGGGTGTAATTTTGATGTTTGTATGTTGAACCATGCTCCTGTACCTGCCCACCTCTCCCTCCATCTCCTTCTTTTTTTGCCTGGTGGCTATCCCTTGTTCTGCAGCACTGTTTTCCCTGGTTCACTACAGAGCTGGAAAATGCTCAGGCTTCCGCACAGTGGAATGGAAATTTGTCCTGCGTCGCCTTGGGTCGGGTGACATAAGGTCAGACAGCTAAATAGCCCGTCCATGTGAGGGGAGAGAGATCCTGCGGGTTGGCTTGCCTTCCTCAGCGCTGCTGGGAAAGCTGCTCTCTGGGCAGGAGTCTGCTTGTCTCGACTGTGGCCTCGATTTCTTTGCTGCTAACCCGCAGGTGCCGGTGTAGCCGCTTGCCGGGGCACTGCGGGGCTTCCTCGTCACCAGCTGCTCCTGCAGCTTCGTGCCGGCTGGCAGACATGGTTGCGCCTAGCTGCCTGCCCCAGGGAAGGGCTCAGCACATCCCCCCACCGCCTCCCCAGCCGACAGGATTGCTCCCTCAGGTACATCCATGGGGCTTTTTGCAGTCCCCAAAAGAGCAGGTTTGTAGTGCAAAATTGAACAGCCCTGCCCAGTTCAGGGAAGCTGGGGCAGGCTGTTTGGCCTCTCCAGAAGCCTGACCCCATAGTAGATACGGATTTGTCCTTCTCCTTTGCATGACTTCAGGGCCTCTCATTTTGCTCTTTCATTTGTCATGCTTTTTGCAATGTTAGCATGATATTGGGATTTGTGGATGAGGCCAGGAAAATGCCCTGGCAGCTGATTCCCTTGCAGCTCACTGGGGCTGGTTGACCCTTACGGTCCAAGGATGGACAGGGCAACTCCCAGCATCTTGGAGGAGCAGCAGTCAGGACAGAGCTCCACCAGCCATTGCAGGGCTGTGACAGGTACATTTACTGCACTAAGTATCAGCACTGAACGGGGGCTTTGGTTAGATTGCTTTTGACAGGATGTCGTTAGCCTGATGCGTATGTGGGAGAGGAACAGCTATAATGCTCTCTTAATGCAGCCAAATTGCTCTTTAATTCTGCAAAACCAAGATGCTATTTCATGAATCCCTAGAGCTCGCTGTGCAACGTCTTGATGCTGCTGGTTACCGGTGGCCTTATGCGTCTGCTTGCAACCAGCTCCAAGTTCTTGGAGCATAGGGTGAGAGCAGTCCTCCCCTTGCCTCCATGAAGCTTGGCTACTTCCTGCCCTCGCTTGGCTTCATGTGTTAACTCTGGAAGCTAGTGGTGATTCCCAAAATGCATCTTTCTATCAAAATGTGAGCAGAAAGTCTAGCAATTTCCATAGCAACAGGGCTGGGTCCTAAATGCTGATGTTAACTCTGTTTCTGGACATCAGTCTGAAGAGCTGGGTGTGCGGGAGGCAGCAGTGCCCAGCTCGTGTGCAGCTCCCCAAGCCAACACTTGCTGCTTGTCCCAGCCACTGTAGCATAAGATACTACTGCAGAATAAACATCAGGCTTTGTCCCAGCTGCCTGGGAAGTCTTGAGAAGTGATGCTGTCATCCTCTCACAGCTGGGAGACAGTCGGGAAGGAAAGAGGTAAAAGCACAGTAAAACTACTAAGACACGTCAGCTGGGTAATCTCAGAGGACATCGACTCCAGCTCAGAAAGGCACTGAGAGCAGATAAAATTAGCCTAATAAGAGTTGATGCTACACAGAAGAGTTGATGCTACACAGAACTCTCCCCTCCCTTGAATTTACGTTTATCTTACAGGCACATAACAAAAAGAGCCAACACGATGCAAAAAGGTGGCTTTGCCTGGCCTTGTGATGGCAAACCCCTGCTAATGCTCTGTAGTTAGAGGGAACCCGAGGACTATGAGGGAAATAAGAACAAAAAGTCAAAAAAGGCTCATTCCTTATATTTACAGCAGCTGATTATTTACTGTGGTTGATTTGCAGGTGGATAGTGTGTTGGAAATGATACATCAGGGTACAGATGCGCAACACTTTTCCTCCCTGAAGATATTTCACAGGACTCCAAAAACCAGTGCATTAAAATTACAAAACAAAACACCAACTATTTTGGGATTGACATCGAAATGGCAACATATGCTACACATTAAACATCAGCCCCTTCTGAAAGTTTAGCTATTCTGGGCCCATCCTGAATGGCACTGAAGATGCACAGAGAGCAGGTGCCTCCCTACCTCCTCCTATCCTCTTGGAAGCTCCCTTGCAGGTCCATTTGTGGGTAGCAAAGTGCTGGTGAGGAAGACACCATCCAGCCTTGCTGCTGGTTGAGTATTTCATAAGGTCTTTGGGAACCTTCAGCAGTATTTTGAGGAGAGAGGGCTCGCTCTTCTTGGCATTTGCCCTTTGCCTGGCTTTCTGATAGGGTTTGTTTGTGTCTGCTTTGTAATAGAGCGTGGGCTGTATTTTACCACAGTGATTTTGTTCGCAGCTAGTAATTGCTGGTTAAATCTGGTTGAATGATGGTTGTTAGCAAGGCCTGTTTTGTAGCACAGATAACCTCAGATATTATTCATGCAGAGGAGCAGTGGGGACCAGGGTGCACTGGGACATGGGCACTGCTGGGGAGCCTTAATCGGCACAGCCTGGAGTAAGCTTCTTAGGATTATTTAGCCAAGTTTCCTAGTTATCATTATTATTATTGCTTTATTTAGCAAATGAAAAGGGTGTTTAACCAGGTAGGGTTCACAATACACTTGGTGGGCTCAGCTAAGCCTCCCCAGCAATTGAGGACAGAGATCTTACAGAGGAAGCAGCCTCATTGCCAGTAGCTGTGCATCAGCCAGAAGGCAGTGCATTCAGTGAGCCAAGGAGCAAAGCACATGTTGCTTTCCAATTAACCCCCTTCCCGTGCACACAGCCACACTGGAGCTAAGCTCAGTGGAAGAAGAAATAAGTATGTTTCATACAACAAGCAGGGAGGACTGAATACAGTGGAGTTCCTGAGTCACCCCAAAGGGAAGGAGGGGTCTCTTCCAGCAGCATTGGCAGAGCTGGGCTGCGGTGCTGATATCCCCTGTTCCTGCCCCTGTGGCCAGATTGAGCTGGTGCTATCTGCTGGCACCCTCTCATGCCTGAGGCTGTGGTTACTTGTGGCTTAATGCAGACTAAAAAATGGTTGGGAAAAAGCAAGCTAGGGCTGTGCAGGCTTGTGTGTGCTTTGTGTCACCTCCCTCAGTGACTGTCAAGCCTTCGCTGCTCCCAACCTGTGGTGTGAGTCCCCCCGAGCTCGTAACAAGGCTTTAATTTGGCATAGTCTCTGCACTCTTCAGGCTCATGTCTTTCCCAGCAGCAGAGCAGAGGGTTTCTGTGATATTGTTTGGGTTTGAGCTGACAAAGTTTAAATAAAGAAGCAGTAGGTCAGTCATTGACTCTCTGGGAAGCGATGGGATGTGCAGTCCTGCTGCTGTGCTTTTCATTTGGAAAGGAATTGATTAAACCAGAATCAGACCCTGGTTTTGTTGATTTAAACCTGGAGTAACCCACAGCAAAATTTGATGCTTAGTGTTTGAAACAAATGTGGTTGAAGTGTGTCCTGAGGACAGCCTGTATTTTTGGATGCATGTTTAATCTATGTGCTACTGTTTTGTTTGCTGTAGGAATCCTCCTTCTGTTTGCCCGTCTGCGTCGCGCCAGCAGGACGGCTTCTTGGTCACAGAAGGAAGCTGGGCTGCTGCATGGCTCTGCCCTGGGCACAGGGTGAGTGAGTGGCACAGGGTTTGCTTGGGTTTGCTTGTGGCCTGGTTCAGAACAACATGGAAATTAAAGTCTAAGCTGTCCCACGTCAGGATGCTTTTCTGGGCCTGGGCTGGAGTTGGAGCGATGGTTCCTGCATTCCATGTTCCAGCTCTCTTTATGGGATGCTTTTGGCACACCAGCCCATGCCCTCATCTGATGTGGGCAGCCAAACCTTTCTGTTGCACCTCAGAACAAGCCACTGAAGTGCAGTGTCATGGGTGCTGAGCTCAGGATCTTGTTGCAGCTTGCACGCACCACTGGGAGGAAACATGGCTGTTGACAGGGGCAATGTGGTTTTCTCTATCATCCCCTTCCTGCTTTGATGTTGACCCTGTGATGGCCACTATTGCCTTCTCTAAAGGATGTCCTCCCTTCATAAAGGGATGGGGTATCCCTCTGCAGAGAGGCTCAGCTCCCTGCCAGCCAGAGCTGTCACTTCCACTACTGGAATCAGCAGTGTAATATATAAACTATCTTCCCCTGCTTTTGTGGGGCTGCAAGGATGCCAGCGTTTCCCCCTTTTGGGAAAATGAAGGTCATGTGTGTAGGCACAACAGTAGCTCTAAACCACCCCAGCAGAGCGAGGGATCAAATCAAGTCACATTCCAGGGCATTAGACAGACGGTGGGAATTAAAAGCTTTACCTGGAAACTGGCTTTGTATCTCCAAGCCCTACTTTTGTCTCCCAGCCCAGCTCTCTATTTTTCTCCCTTTTACCTTCCATGTTGTCATGTGTCATGCCAGACCTAGGTGCCTGGGTGTGCCATGTTTGCGGAGCCCTCAAGTAAATTATTAGGCTTTGCAGCCTAGGAGGAAACATTCAGGCAGTATGAGAAGGTAGAAAAAATTTATCAAAAAGCAAGCTGCTTTGGGACTCATTAAAAGCTAAGAGAGAGCTCCAGTTGCTTTCAGTAGGCTTGTGATCAGTCAGAGACTAGAAAGTCCCATCTGGACTATTAGCAGCAAGTCTTGGTTTTGTTTCTTTCAGTCTATAACGTCTGGGGACAGGGTCTTCTTTGGGGGCCAGTCCTGCCCTGGCAGCAGGGAGGTTTGCCTGCTTCAGCTCTGTCTATGCTTTTCCCTTAATCTGGTCATGTGCACCTTGCCCCGTGTGTCTTTGGTTGTTCTCTGCATCCCTGGGTGAGGTGAACATCTCCCATCATTGCTTCTGGGCCTTGGCTGTGGACTGTGAGCACTGCAAGGCAGCTTTTGGGGTGCTGCATGACACAGGAGGAGGCAGAGCTCAGGGGGCTTACCTTAACCCCCAGAGCCTTGACTTTCTGACCTGCATAACAATCCTTGTCTATTTGGGTCTCATGTTCTTTGTGGAAACATTTAAAATAATGATGCTTTTGTAATGATGATAATGATATTAGGCTGTCATATATAACTTAATTTTATTTATTTATTTATTTGCCCTTTCTTAGAGGGAATTGCTGCTATTTTCTGGGCATCGGGCCCAATTTTTGTTCGTTCTGTCTGAGTCCACAGTGCATCCTGGATGCTGCACCCAAAGATGGAGCCTGTGTGGATGAGCACAGTCAGGCTGCTCCAAACCTGGAGGCAGCATTTTGTGCCTCCCATGTTGTTCCCACCCATCGTCTTGCCACCCGCAGGATTTTCAGCCTCGGCCACGTGAATGCGAAGCAGGTGGCATTTCCATCTGAATTAATATACTCAGAGTCCTTGGATGTGGGAAGGGGGTTAAACTGTCTCAGGCACGATCTGGTGTTGGACCTTGCTGCAGGAGAGCAGTTTGTCTCCTGGCAGGGCAGCACACATCACCTCTGCACAAAAGGTGTGAGCTGCTTGGAGGTGAATTTATGGCAGAGAGAGGAAGGAACAGCTGAGAGGTCACCAGTTCTCCCAGGTCATTAGAGCATCTGTGTGCATCATGTCTAGGTACAGGGCTATGACAAGTTTGGATGCTTCAGGAGAGAGATGTTTGCTTCCTGGCGAGAAGTAAATTAGGGTAGTTTGCCTAGCGTCAGTGTCTTATGAGTCAGGGATGTTCATTAACATTTACCAAAATCTGAGTGAAAACTGAATTCTTCATTTGACAAAAAGGTTGGGTGTGATTTTGCTGTGTTTTGGGGAAAATTCTCCAAAGAATGGAGCTTTGTTTTTACTAGACATCTGCATGCCTGCCTGCAGGAGACTGCAGTTCTGTGTGCACTGATATATGGGATCTGTTGTGTTGTCAGGTTACCTGGTGGGTACCGGCTGTCATCAGCGTGACATGGTGGTGGGTGTCCCAGCAGTGTGTCCCAGCTTGCCAGACCCACCACACCTGAGTCAGCAGAAAGTCTGCACTGGGGGAGTTGTCTCTACGAAACACTTCAGACACGTTTGCCTGGGCAGGGTGAGTTTCTATGCAGCATTTGCACCGTGTTCTCGCAGCATTTCTCTTCTGGCACTCCTTGTTTAAAAGTCCACCTCCAGTAGCTTGTGGAAACAGAGATTTATTGATGTGCACCCAAGAGGAGATGAGGTAAAACAACAGTTTGTGAACAACTCCCTGAGCAAACCACAGCTCAGCATTTTCCCAGGAGCCTGTGGCAGGCTGCAGGGAGCCTGTCCCCTTCCTGGCTGATGGTGGGGCCCTGTGCCTGCCCAGAAAGATTGCCAGAGAGGTGCTGAGCGTGGCCACACTGGCTGTGAGCCCTGGCCCAGCCCATCGCTTGTTCCTCTGCGATGATCTACCTGCTGCATTGCTCTATGCCGGCAGCCACAAGCTGGCTGGGAGAAGCTGTGCCGGCTGGGCTGTGAGCAAGTGCCATGTGTTGCTTCAGTCTCTGGTGCTGGTGTTCCTAGCCCCAGAGGCTGTGGGTGGCTCACCCCGCCTGCCCAGCACTGGAGGGGGCACTGCTGTGGGCTGGAGCCTGCTACAGCAACAGAGCGCCAAATCAGGGCTACTCTTTTGAGCAGCGGTGTGGCTGGAGC
>NW_009926053.1:36661-36935 GCF_000696875.1 Nestor notabilis | reverse complement strand
CATCCCTGCTGTGAGCTGGGCTGCCACGGGGGCTGCCACAATCTCCAGGGGCTGGGACAGCCCTGCTTCCCACTCCAGGGAATGCGATGCAACGGGACAGCAGCTCCTGACCCCACACGGTGACCTTCCGTCCTCCGGAGAGGTCTGGTGGGGACTCACCCTGCTTTGACAGGGAGATGGGGTAAAGAAGTATGGGGAGGCGTGCTTCGACCCAACTTCTGCTTTGCTCCCCGCAGGCGCAGCGCAGCTTTGCTGGGGAAGAGGCTCCCCCCAG
>NW_009926053.1:35683-36622 GCF_000696875.1 Nestor notabilis | reverse complement strand
CCCTCATTCCTCCGCTGCTGGGTACCGCTTTGTTGCTAGCTGGTGACATCACCCGAGAGCCCACCCCCTGCCTCTTATCCGTCTCTCCGTCTCGCTCATTTATTCACAGGCAGTGCTGGCAGGATCAGGCGCTGTGTGAGAGCCGGAGCTGGCGGCAGCAGCATGCGTGCGGCGTCTGAGGCTCAGGGCGCGAGAACCACGTAAGGTGCCCGCCGGAGCCTCCCCCTTCACCTGCCTCTGCTTCCTTCAGCACAAACTTCACGGCTCCTTCACCCACGGTCCGGGCTTCTCCGGCGAGGCTTGGCAGTGACAGCCGCATGCATGACACTCCGAAAAGGAGAGAAAATGACCATAAGTATCCAGGAGCACATGGCTATTGATGTCTGCCCCGGCCCCATCAAACCCATCAAGCAGATATCTGACTACTTCCCCCGCTTCCCACGCGGGCTCCCTGCCGGTGTCGGCCGCAGCAGCACTCTGCGCTCCGCTGTCAGCCAGCCCTCCGTCAGCCCTGCTGAGGCGCCCCGTGAAGAGGATGAGGATGTGGACCAGCTTTTTGGGGCATATGGCACAACACCAACCGAGCAGCCAGCCAAGTGCCAGGCACCTGAGGAGGTGGTGGACCCCGAGGGCTACGAGTCCGACGACTGCAGTGAGTTCCTAAGTTTCCATGGTAGTTTGCTGGGTGCTATGGGGAAGGGTGGGTCTTAGGGACTGGTCCCCCATCTTGCTGCCTGAGCCGTGTGCCCTGCCTGGCTGCTGGCCATGCTGTCCATCCCTGGGATTACATTGCAGCAGTGACAAGCTCTGATCTAGCCAGGGAGGCTGTCACAGCACTGCTTCGGTACTGCTCTGGGTAGAGGGAGGCCCTGGGAGTGTCCCTGCTGCAGCCAGGCTGGCCGCTGAACCCAAACTAGGGAAGTCTCCCAAGAGCCACCA
>NW_009926053.1:21636-35652 GCF_000696875.1 Nestor notabilis | reverse complement strand
ATTGTGGTTGGTGCACTTCTCTACCTTGTCCCTGCTCAGCTCCTTGCCTCCAAAGGCTGGCAGCTGTTCCCAGACCCTTTGGTTAACCTGTGTTGGTGGTGCAGCCTGCTCCAGCCACGCTGCTGATTAGGTGGTGATACACTCCCGCATCACCCAGCTCCAGATCGGGGAGATTCACTGGGAATGGTATCTGCCTGGGAAATCTCTGCCCTCTCCCTCAGCAAACTCCGGCGTGTCATTCCTCACCCTCCAGCTGCAGACAGAGCACTGCATGAGACCTGGGGGGCTTTTGAACAGAAGGCTTTGGTTCTGGTAGATGCAGGTATTTGCAATGAGGTTTAACCCCTCCCCACCCAAAATATCCTTCCCACCCAGCTCTCTGGAGCTTGCAGGCTGCAAAGCAGCTGTGTCAGGCTCAGCCAGCCACGGTGGCTGGGATAGCATTGCTTTCCTTGAGGTGGGTTAAAACCCAAGGTCTCCGTTCAACCCAGCCTTTAGGGGTCAGATCCTGCAAGGGACTGAGCACAAAGTTTGCAGCTGGGAGATGCCAAGGAAGGGAGTCAGTGCTCCTGAACAGTGCTGTGTGCCTGTCCTGAGAGAAGGGGAGGCTGAGCTCCCACAACGCTGAGCTGTTTACGGCCCAGCGCTGGGCTTTTCCTGTGCAAAATGTCACAGCCCTGCCTAGGCATCACTCCCTCACTGCTGGGCTGCCCTAGGCTGGTGCCATCTATGCCAGACCCCAGAGTGTGAGAGAGCTCCCTGAGGGCTGTGCTTGCTGCAAGGTGGCACGGCCACCCCTGTGCCCCCCTCTGCCTGCTGACCACCAGCTCCAGGAAAGGCTAGGGCTCTGGGTGCAAGCAAGACCAATGCTCCTTCTCTCCCCATGCAGGTCATGCTCTCTATGCAGGAGCCGAGAGCCGCTGTGCTCCCAGGGAGAACATCTCTGCTAAGCCACGTTTGCCCCAGCCAGGCAGTTAACAGTGACTTTAACCGGATTTGGGTTATTTGCTGCTCTCATTATTAGATCGTCTTTGCTCACCCCAGCAATAGAAATGAGAGCAACTGGGCATCATGGGCAGAGGTGTGTGTGTGAGCGCCAAAGCAGTTGGGGTCCTGGGGCGCAGCGCTTTCATTGGGTGACTCGTGTGGAAATTGCCGAGGGTGCTGCATTCTGGATTTAGCCCTGGCAGCGCTGCTGGAAGCAGCTTGGCTCAGTGCCGGGGCCAGCGGGTGTTTGTCTCGCCCTGGCTGCTATTAGGAAGAGTGTTTCTTACAGTGTAACAGGTGTCAGGCAAACTGCTGAGGCTGTTTTGCCAGATGTGGTGGGTTTTCGCAGGCGAAACACAGCAGTGCCAGAGCAGGGAGGGGGACTGCTGGTGTTCGATCTCTGGGAACAGCATGGGATGGCCTCAGCTGCTCTCAGGGCAGCAGTTGGCATAAGCGGCCAGGATGAGACTGTCATTCCTCTGTGTTCAGCAGCCAAGTTGGAAAGCCAGGTGAGGGCTTGCTGGCCCCGTTTCCCAGGCAGGGAGCTGGGAGGAGATTCGTGCAGCCTGGCTTGAGCCATTGGCTAAGTTATGGAGTGGCTTTTAGCTCCCCCACTTCCCGTGGTGGGTGATTCAGGGCTGCTGCATTAGTCACCTGCGCTAAACTCCCCCTGGGGAACCTGTCTCTGCCTGTACAGCAGACAGGTTGGGGTTTAGGTGGTGACAGTTCCCTCAGGTGACACAGAGATGGTGGTGTTGGAGCCTGGGTACGGCACCCACAATCAAGGTCTTGCTGGGCAGGGTCTCATCTTACCTCACTCCCTAGAGATGGTCCCAGCACAGCCCCACAGAGGTGCAGGGAGAGGTGTTTTCCCATGGCAGGATCCACTGGGAGGAGTAGAGGATGGCTTCTTCCCGTTTGTCCCACCTGCCTGCGGGTTTCCCTCCTCCAACACCAATGCGATGGTGCTGGCTGGCTGGGAGGGAGTGGTAGAGCTGCCCCTGCCTAGAGAAATACAGCATTTGCCTGGGTTTCCGCTATGCTCATTCCAGTTTGATGTTTCTGGGTTTCCAGTAGCACGAGCCTGCTGATGATGGGTGATGGGGCTGCATTCCTCAGTCACCACAGCACTGCATGGTGGCATTGGGCAGGCGCTGGATGGGAGCTGCCAGCCTCCCTGCCTGATCCCCATCACCCCTGGCAGGGCTGCAGGGAGCTGTGCAGGGTATTTAGCACCAGTCACTGGGATGCTTTTGCAGAGGCTCAAGTTGATGGCTCTGAGACACATTGGGCTGAGGCCAGTGTTTCAGGGCACTACAATGCAGCCCTGCAGAGCTGGGGAGCTCAGCACTTAGGAGAGCTGTAGAAGTGCCAAGGAAAACAAGCGTGGTCCCTGTGGGGCAGCCATAACCAGCCTGTTGAATGCAGTGAGTGGCAGGGAGCAGGCAGGGCCAGGGAGCTAACAGAGCAGATAATGAGCAGAGCTGTCGGGGCTGGCTCTGGGAGCACTGGGAATTGCGTGGAGTCAGCCCTTCCCATCAGACCTGCCAGCAGCGCTGCTGTGAGGATTTGCAGGGTCATGGTTGGCATGCTCCACCATCCCAAAGCTCTTGGGAGAGGAACTCATCACTGCCCTATGCCTTCTGTATGCAGGGATGCTCCAGGACCAGAGCCGAAGCTGTACAGCGCAGGTCTTTTCCCACAGCAGGTTTGTCCCTAACAGAGCTGTTGAGAAGGTGGAATGAGGCAGGAGAGTTGCGGAATCACGTGTGTGGTGCAAACCCTCCAGAAGGGTGGTTTGGTGCTGTTGGATCAATGCTAGCATCTGCTGTGAGCAGAGGACCCACAGGGATTTGGTGCTGGGAAGGAGGGTATTTGCTCCTCCTACCTTGGGACACTTGGCTGTCACCTCATCTCTGGTTCCCCTGGCTGGTGCCTGGTGACAGCAGCAGTGCTGTGGCCCCTGGGATCCACGGCCACCAGGGATGTTTTCCACCCAGCCGGGAGGCACACTGCCAGGGGAAACTTGGTTCGCAAGGAAAATAAGCAAATGCCAGCTAGGTGGCAATGTGCCACCTGCAAGGAGCTGGGTCTCGCCTCCCATCTCCCCTGATTCCAACACAAATCCCTGCTCCTCCAGTGGCTGCGCTTTCCCCTCCACAGCACCAATGTGAATTTGTACCTGATGGATTTTTAAGGGTCTCAGAAATCTCTGCACAAGCAGCAAAGAGGTAAAAACGTGATCACTCTGAGGGAGCACCGCTGTGGCTTCTCTTTGCCAGAGGACAGCACGGGGGGCAGCAGCGACCCTTCTGTAATGTTCAGGCAAGTTTCTAGCCCTTGAAGAAATGCTCCATTCCCCTGAGCTGCTGCTTAGCTTTGGAGCAAGGCCATAGATAGTGCTGGAATTTCCTCCCTCCTCTGTATATGTTTGGCTCTGGGTTTTCAGATGGGGAGGCAGCCTGAGAACGTGGGGATGCAGCGGGAGCTGGTGTTTCTGAAAGAGTTACTCCATACTGTTCCTGCCAGTGCTCCGGGGCTATTTATATGTGTACAAACCCAGCCAGTTCTATAGCATACCCAGCTTTATTCATGGGAGGAGCAGGCTTGTGATCTCCCAAGCTGCAGCAGCATGAAAACAACTTCTCCAAACTACAGCTGAGAGGCCTGTCCTGGTGCACGTCTGCTTGTGACGCCTGCTGCAAGCAACGCCACAGAAGTTATTTAGGAAGACTCTCATTCTGAGCGAAGAAGATAATTAGGCAGGCAAAGCTGTCATGCAGATATTAATTACTGGCTGCTTAAAGATGTAAAGAAGAATAAAGGTCTTAAGGGGTTCAGGGTTTGCAAGTCACCTGGCAATGCTTTTGGTCAGACAGGAGGAGGCAAGAAGAGATGACGAGGGGAAATGTGCATTGAAATGATGAGGATATTTACTTCTGAAGCACAGCTCTTTAGCATATGCTGCCACTGCTATTTATAACCTTTGAATCGTCTTTTCAATCCAGATAAGGCCAAAAGAAGTTTTTGGGTTGTTTTTTTTTTTTTTTAAACAGGAAATAAAACAAACCACTGCTGATTTCGGCAGAGCCTGGAGCATGGGTTTGCCAACCCTATCACAACTCGAGCTGCTGACGCCAAAGAAACATGTGTAGGTACTGGGCAGTGTCTGACCCAAGAGTTAAGGGCATCAGGGAGCTTGTAGCCCTTCCAGGGTGACACAGGGTGTTAATTAACCAAGGTGACTTTGGATTAGCTCCTGTCTGGTTTCCAACAGGATACCTGACTATCAGGAAGGTGCTGGCTTGGGGTGACTTTTCACCCTTTCCTGCTGGCTGCCCTATCAGTGGTCCAGGTGAAGGCTGTGTACATCGAGTGCTCTTGGTCCTCTAAGGAGCCTTCACAGTCCCTGGAGATGCTCATTCCCAGGGGGTGTCCATGGACAGGGACACCTTGAAGTGCTAGAGATAAATGCAGGGCACCCACCAAGGCCAGCACAGGAGGGCGGGCAGGGTCTGGGCATCCCTTCTCCAGCAGTGATGAGGGAGCATATGGGCTGTGGCCTCCAGCGTCTCTGTTAATGAAGGGGCCATGCAGCTGCTGGTTAATGAGGGGCCTCCCTTCTCCCTGGCTTCCTCCCTCCTCAGCAGCCTGCCCAGCCCTTTGCCTTCCCCTGGTCCCAGCATCCAGGAGGGAAGCTTTCTGTCCCATGGTGACTCTGACACCTTCGTCCCTTCACTGACACCCCATGCTCCAACACACTTGAGCCCAGGGGGTTCCCAGATCTTTTATTTTTGTATTTAACACTGAAGGCAATTTTGGGGGGTTGTTAATTGCAACGCTGTCTTTCATTAAAGTAAGAGAGAGGGAGAAATTTGAAGGCCATCTCTAAATTGAAATTGCCAAAAGCCTAATTGCTGCTGACATCAGGGACCATTTAGTGCTGTAAAACATAATTGCGTCTCTGAACTGTTCTGAACAGATAAGTGTTCCTCTGAACACTCCTCCTGGAGAAGACAGAAAAGCTGATGAGCATCCATCATACAGCCTTACAAAGAAGCAGCTCCCTGCTCCAGAGCTTGCCAGGGACTGGCGCTGTGTCTCCAAAATGAGTCAATGTTAATTGCCGTAGATTTTAAGTGAAAAACCCATGATGAGGCAGGGAGCAGTTGCAAGAAAGAAAAGTTGTGCTTGTTCCTCACTCCTGGTCCTATTGAATTCAGCCAGATCTGTGGAACTCCTGAGGAAGGAGGGATTCCTGCCTGTGTGCTGGATCCAGTCCCTGCGTTGGACTGGGAACATCCTGCCCTGCCTGCAGCAACAGACCAGAGTCCCGTGATGCTACCAGCTAGTACCACAGAGTCCAGGTGCCAATGGGAATGTCCATGTCCCAGCATAGTGTGCTGCCCTTGAGACATGTCCCAAAACCTTCCACAGGACACATTTTTCGTGGAGTAGATCACAGTGATGCTGACTTTCAGAAATGTCCGATATCCACCTACTTTTCCTGGCTGGTCCTGAAACCTGTGGCAATGCCTGTGGCTGTAGGTTCATGCCAGAGGTCACTGCTACCATCAGGCCTGGGGCTTTGCCAGCCATCAGGGTCTGCAGCACCTTGACTCAGCACCTTGCAGGATCCATTCCTGGCAAGCCATGCATTCTCTCCACATAAAGGCACAGGAGTTGCGGGCAGCGGCACAGGAGTTGCGGGCAGCAGCCCAGGCAGGTCTGTGCACAGACTGGGAGCGCTGCATGTTCTGGGCAAGCTCAACCTTGGCTGCAGGAGGCTGCTGGGACTGATGGTGCTGTTTTCCAGGGATAATCCTGTGAGGTTTCAGAGGATTGCTCCCATGTGGCCCAGAGAACTGGTCCTCGAGCTGCCCCATGTGTGCCACTGAACCTGGACAAGGCACTGGTGCTCATCCAGAGAGGCAGGAGCACACACAGCTCCCTGCCATAGTGATCTTCAGCAGCCCTGCTTGGAAATGGCAAGAAATAATTTCTGTTCATCCTGAGGAGTCATTTACCAACATTTTACATGGGGCTGTAAGTGTACAGAATTACTTGCTGCCTTTCAGGACCTTTCAAATTATCTCCATTGCAGAGGAAAATTAAAGCAATGGAAGAATAGGGACCTATCTTTTATAGTGCATTAAAAAATACCCAGTCTGAAGGTTACTGAACCTGTGCTTTCTGTAAGGGAGAGCTAATCCAGACAATCCCCAGCAGTCTTTTTACTGCTTCACTCTGATCTCCCTGGCACAAAATCCATGAGCAGGTTATCTTGGGAGCAGCAATGCTGATAAGCAAGGGGACTTAAGGCCCTTGGACTTCCTTTTAATTAGTTCTATAGTGGGGTTTTTTTTTTTGTGAAAACCTCAATTTCTTCTGGCGTAGAGCCTTGCTGGGCTTTCTAATGGCACTTGTGCCGCGAAAGCTTCCTTGACTTTGGAAGGTAAGGAGCCCATTATTTCCTCTGTGGGCTTGGCTGAAGCTTGTTCTGCATGCGTTGATGCCTCTTCTATGTCTTGGGCATCTCCTGGGCTGAGAAACTCTTCTCCTTGGGGTGTCCCATGCCACCAAGGGGGTAGATCTGCTGTGCTGTGCAGCCCAGGCTAGGGCACGTAGCCCGAAGGACAGGGGCTGGATAAGGGAGCAGAGAAGAGTTATCAACACATTTTGCCTTTCATCCCGCAGGTATAAATAGAAGCTACTTCAGCCTCCCTGTCACCATGGGTGCTGATGGGAAATGTCAGCAATAAACAATTCCTGCCGACGCCACCACCACGGGCACAGCGGCGCTGTGCCGGACATGGCACTGCCCGCGGGCTCCAGGCACTCGCCGTATCCCATGGCTAAGCCCGGAGATGCATCTGCCCATTATGCTGCCCTCTGATAATTTTGTGGCCCACTGAATTAATCAGAATGCCCAAAGGTCAGTGGGAGAAGAGGCTGCATTCCTGTGCAAGTCAGATTTATTTTCCTTTTTAGAACCTGTGTTAAATCCCAGACCCTGGCTGACACCTTCCCATCAATCTCTCCCAATTCATGGAGAAGAAAGAAGGTCAGAACCTGCTAATGAGTTCAGCTCTCCTAATGGTTATTTTATCATTGGAGCAGAATAATTGTAATAATAATGATACATCCTGCCTGCTGTCTGGAGAGTGTAAAGCTGCCTTTGTAATGCCTGACAAAGACATTTATTTATATTTTTCTATTTGCAGCCTGTGTGATTAGAGGGCAGTGTTCAGAATAGCCCAGTCGAGTTAAATATGTCTAGTAACAGTGCTTGGAGTCTAATTGCTGCCCTTTGCTTTTTTAGGCACTTGCTCCCTTAATTAAAAGCACAATCAAGTTGCATCTCAGCTGTGAGGATGGGTGGGAGGGGGAAATCAATCAAAGAAGGGTGATTCGGCCGCTTTGCAGAGGGCTCTGCTTGGAGCCGGCTTTGGTCCCAGCCTGCAGGAGGAGTGAGGGGGTGGTGAGACCCGTGCTGGTGTTTGGTGTTGGCTTGCCTGGCTCCTCGCTCAGTGTGCTCCCTGCTCTGGGAGCGCAGGGCTGGCTGTGGTCCAGTGGGGGTTCACACAGAGCTGCTGTGGGATGCAGGGTTCACACCCCTGGATTCAGCTGGAGATCTCCTGCCGTCTCCTCAGGCTACAGAGCAGCGCTGAGGCCTGGGCGCGGCTGGCTGGGATGAAGGCAGCTTGAGTGCCAGCCTTGTCTCTGCCTTCACTATGCTGGATCCATCACCCAGCAGCGTATCCTCAGGAGGTAATAGAGACTGCAGGGCTGTGCTTTGCTCCTGCAGGAGATGTGGCCGCAGCATCCACCACCCTGCTTGGTCCTGGCTTTGGCAGCAGTGCTTGCCCTCGGCTCCATAGTGGCACCTTAGCTGCCAACCCCCAAGATAGCCTGATCCCTTTTGTCATCTCCATACGGCTGCATTTTTAAGCAATTAGCACAACATGGTCTGCTGATGTTTCCACATCCCTCTGCTGAAGGCAGATCCTTCCTTGGGAATCAAGACTCACTGTAAATGAAAAAAAAACCCTGTATAGAGAAAAACCCTTCCAGGGCTGGGGGGAGATGTGCACCCTGTCCATGCCCTCCCATCTGCTGGCAGCTCCAAGATGAAGGGGAGCTGCTCAAGGTTTGCTCGTGGACTTTCAGTGCTGGGCAGCAGTACCTTAGTCTCCATCTGCAAAACACATTGCTGTGCTTTTAGGTGTTGCCACCCCTGCTGGCACAGGGGCCCCTGCTGTCCTCACCCCTGGTGCAGGTTGTGGCACTGAAGTTTGTCAGTATTTCCTGGCTGAAGGCTGTTTTCACACCAAGCTTTTGATTTGTTTTATAAATTGCCCAATCCAGCAGGCTAAGCCATGGGCCTCTTTCTGTGATAAAAATAAAATAACAGCTTGAACTTGGGAGGGCCGAGTGATGGAGCAGGCAGGAAGCAACTGATTAAAGGGCAGATGGAAATGATGAGGCTCCGAAACTGGAGACTTCATCTTCCGCTCTCCAGTGAAAACACAAATTTGTGGAGTTTTGCTGACTTGGCTGTCACCCATGTGCCGTGGAGCTTTTCACTACACCTGCCCCAGCACACTGGGCTGTGCCAGTGCCCTGGGTTGGTGCTGTGATGCTGCTGTATATGGCTGTGAGCTCCCCATTGTCAGGCAGAGGCATCTAGCCACCAGCACACTAGGCACTGCTGTGCTTTCCTCCTGCCTGCATGATGTAGAGCAACTTTGGACATTTGGAAATGCTTATTTGGCCAAACTCAGAAGTGACGCGCAAGGTGTTGCCTCACCCCATATCACTTCATCTTCCCTGAGCCTCAGCAGGTAAATCCCACTGATTTATGACTTACCTAAACTGATAGCTAATGTGCCATGAAATTACTCCAGAACAAGGGGAGGGGTACATTATTCTGGCAGAAATAGCTCCGAATATTTGCTTTGCTTTGAAGGCAAGATGTGTGCTCCAGAGCAATGATTTTTATTTGCTAGCAGGCAGACCTGTAGCTGACTTGTGTTTGGGCTGGAAGATCGCTGTGAAATTGCAGCAGGAAGGCTTCAGTCCCCTGAATATCTGCCACCTCCCAGGGCGCCTGGTTGCAGGGACTATTGACGCTTATTATTTCCTGCTATAAAGTTTGTCAAAGTTACCTCCCAGGCAGCAAACCCTGCTTTGATATTAAACAAAATTGTTCTGGTTTTTATTTTGGATATTTTTTTCCCCCTGCTCTGAACCTGTGTGTGATGCACAAAGGTGCAGTTACCTTGGAAACAGCGGTGGGATGCTGTGCGGCGGCAGGGCAGCACTCCAGCAGACCCCTTTCGGGAAAGTGGGCATGGAAAAGTGGGGGTTGCCGGGTCCTGAACTGCTGTGGAAGTTCAAGGCTGGTGGCAGGTGAAGCTGTGCCAGCAGAGATGCTGCTCCTTGTCCGGGCTTTGGAGTGCAAATCAGATGCAGAAGCCATGGAGAAGTTTAAATTCTGGGTTTGGAACGCATCTTTTTAAGGCTTTTCCTCTGCTTTAGATTAGTGTGACTTGCTCAGATCATCCAAAGGGAAAGAATTTCTCAAATGAAATATACTTTTGCTGCTTGTGCTCCTCTGGTTTGCTCTGGTCTCCTACCCCTTCCCTGTGGTCCCATCCCAAGAGCTGCTCCATCACTGCTATTCCAGGGTTGCATGTGCCATAAGGGAATGCTGGTCTGATTAAAAGCTGCAGGTGTTTTTTTATTTTAACCATAAAAGAATTTTCTTTCTCACTGGGTTTAATTTACAGTTTGCAGCCAAATTGGAGCTGGGAAGGGATCCCATTGGTGGCTCATTTGCTTGAAAGTCTCAGTATACAAATATGCATTCTGGAATGCCTGCAGTGCTGGAGGGGGAAGATGTGCTGACAGCGGGTCTGGGCTGTGTCCTAGCTGTGCCTGGATCCTCCCAGAGAACACCCTTCAGCTCCTGGGGGACAGGAGCTGCTGGCTGCAGTGGGGCTGCTGATAGATGGGGGTGACCTGTGTGAAAGCCTATGGGAGGCAAAGCCTCTACACTGGCCACAGTACCAGAGTGAGCTGCAGCCATTGATCCCTCTTGCTCCTCTCCAGGGCTGTGTCACCCCCACTAGCCGAACGTGGGAATGGCTACCAGCCTCCCAGCATGAAGCCGTGTTTCATAACAGGCTTACAGGAGGATGTTTTATAATGTCTGCAGCAATTTCTCTACCATCTTCATCCACTCCTTTTGTACTTAGAGGGAGAAAAGCTGGTGTTTGCTGGGGCTGCAGGTTAATAACATCTTTTTTCCTTTGCAGCCACGCTGGGGACGCTGGATTTCAGCTTGCTCTATGATCAGGAAAACAACGCTCTCCACTGCACGATCAATAAAGCCAAGGTATGTCTCAGCGCCGGGCACGTGAACAGCAAGGACCAAGTATGCCCAGAGCTGGCCGTCTTTGTCCTGCATTATGGGACCACCAGGGGCTCTGGTGTCCACCACTGCAACCATCCCTTTGCCAGCTCCACTTTCATCCCGACATCTAGTGCTTCTGCCTTCTCCTTCCCCTCCATCCCTGTCTTTCAGAGTGTTTCCAGTGGGATGGAAACGGCTGCTCATCCCAGTGGTGAGTTGGTTGCAGCTATTGATGCTTTTAGAAAAGCACCCAACATGATGTTATTTACTTGACGTGGTGACCGGCTGTCAGTTTATAAATGGCTCTTTTAAATGCTGCTAATCATTGCCACAAAGTGCTCTGCCTCAGCGCCTTTGCCGTCTGTGTGATTGAAGCAATTGGGGGTTTTTTTGCACATTTTGGAGCAGAAACAGATAACTGAGGTCCTGATTCTCCCTCTGGGCCCGTGAAAGGTTCTTCCGGGTGCTGCCTGATTCCTCTCTGCTTCTCCAGACAGGAGGATAAGAGCAGCAAGGGCTCTAGGTCAACACGGCTGGACCCCAAATGCGATGGGTTGGTGGAAGAAGGCCCAAGTCCCTGTAGATCTTGGGATAGAGTGGAGGGTTTTTACAAAAGACAGAAGAAACTGCAGGGTAACAGGCTGTGAGCTGAGCCACCAGAGGGTGTGCCCATGCTGTTTGCCTTCATAGGATGCTCCTCTCCCAGCTGCAACAGGCTTATTTGCAGCCCTTACTCCAGAGTCCACTGTGCTGAGTGCTAAGTTGGGGTCTGAGGATGCACATTCCCACCTCGTGGTTCTTCCCATCTGGAATAAGACCTCAAGCACAAAAGCTTGGCTTTGGGTATGAGCGTGGAGGCATCTGCCCCGGCAGACCTGGAGCTGCTCCGGGCTGGGGGATGAGCACAGCACCCACAGCTCCCTGCGCAGGGCAGAGGCAGTTTTGCTTCCTCCCCTGCCTGTCGTTTATGAATTGCAGCCACTGGGTACGGCTTCCCTTGGCGCACTCAGGAGCGGTGCCAAGGAGGAGATTTCTAATTGGGTTTGCAGTGGGTGGAAGATGGCGAGGAACAAGACCTGCAAGTGGCAAGTGATAGTTCTAACATCAGCGAGAGCAAAGGCAGGGCTGGCGGAGCAGAATAGCAATTGCTGACCCCATCCCATGGGGCTGGGAGCACCACATGGCACCGGCATCACCACTACCCACAGGGTGGGCAGACCTTCCCCCTCACTGCTCTGACATTCAAGTGTTCGAGTCCTGTTCATTTCCATTCTGCTCTCATTCTCCCATTTTTCTCTTTTATTTACATTGCCATCTGCTCGCTCTCATTTCATCTCCATCACCACTACCCACAGGGTGGGCAGACCTTCCCCCTCACTGCTCTGACATTCAAGTGTTCGAGTCCTGTTCATTTCCATTCTGCTCTCATTCTCCCATTTTTCTCTTTTATTTACATTGCCAGCTGCTCGCTCTCATTTCATCTCGCGCCTGGGGAAAGCTGCCAAAACTTGACTACAGAAAGGTAAGGGCCAGGACCCTGGCTGCCGTCAGTGTAGCTGTTAGAAGTAGTGGTGTAGAGGAGGTGACGTGATGACTGGGGACACCAGGGGCCTTGTGCAGAAGCCACAGCACAGTGCGGGGATGTGCGCTGCCCTTGGACCTGGGCTGGGACTGCTCTGTCTGGTGTCTTGTGTGCACATCTCAGGCACTCAGGATGTGCCCCAACTCCAGCATCTCCTGAAGCCTCAGTTGCTGCCAGCAGCCATTAAAACCTGGACTATTTCAGCCATGGGAGAAATGTTTTTCATTTTCCCTTTGATAACTGCCCCCCCGCCCCCCCGACAACCCTTTTCCTCCCTTTAGATCTTTTACTACTTTTTTTTTTTTTTAAGCTTCAGCACTTTTATATATGTTGATGCCCCTCCTGAGTCCTGTTATCAGCTCCTGAGGAGTGGGAAGGGGTTATCAGGCTCTTGGAGGCACCAGCAGCAGGTTAAATCTAATCTGTCAGGCTCCACCAGCAAGTCTCTGCTCTGCAGCCATCAGCTGCTGTACTGTATTGTGCAGGAGGTCAGGATGGCCACTCAGCCTGACCAGGGGTTTGCCTTGGTGCCCAGTGCCTGGGGACATAGGAGCTATTTCTCGTTCCCAGACCCTCAGGTTTGGATGGAGCTGGAAAGGGAATGAAAGGAGGTTTGCTTCACTGCAGGAAGTACGGGTATGGAATCCGGCAGCTTTGGGGCTATCCCAGGCTGTGTGGTTACACCAGGAGTAAGGTGCTTGGTACCTCAGTTTCTCTAATAGCACATAGAGGTGACCTGCCATCAGGCACTTCGAACTTCCAATCTGGAAGCTGGTTTTGAAAGGCAGTGCCCAGCACCTCTGCAGGCTCTAGCCTGGGAAGTGAGGATCTTGTTTCCTCCTGGAGATGAACAGATTGAGTGTGAGATTGCAAGGCAAGTCCTGCCTCTGCAGGGTGAGGGATGCTCAAGGAGCATCCATCTCCAACCTTAAACTCTTGGGACAGTCCTGTGCTTTGGCATTGCCTTCAGAAGGCATGATCGGGGTATGGTCTCAGCAGCTGGGGCAAATGCTGCACCTCTGCCCATGCTGCCTGCCATGGCACCAGGTTGTTACCCTGCCATGCTGGTGTGATCCCTGTGCCACTGCAGCAGGGTTCGCTGGTACTGCACTGTGGGGCCGAAGCAGACGCTGTCTTGGGGTATCACAGCACTGGAGAGGTAAGGACCAAGAACCTCCATCACTTCCCCGCTGGAGCAGGGCTGTGGTGCTGTTCCCAGTGTTCCTGCCACCTCTCCCTAGTCAGCAGAAAGCTCAGGACCTGTGCAGGCAGGAGGAGGCAGGCTGCCAACAGCCACCTCGCACTAATGACTTTGGGTCTTGGCAGCAGCCCTGCCCGTACCTTGCCTTTCACGCTTCAGGCACGGCTGAATTAAGGCACGTTGTGGCTCAGCTCAGATCGATGGGAGAATAAATCAGGGCAGTGTGGGAGCCTGTTCGTGGCTGCGGGAGCAGCTGTGTGGCAGGCTGGCAGGAGGACTCTCCCCTTGCTGCCGTGCAGGAGCACCCTGCACTCTATTGATCTGTACTGTCATGTGTGGGAACTGTACTGGGCATCACCCCCTGCAATAAAATCTGATAGAAAATTATACCATTAACATATCACTGCACTGGCTTTGATGAGGGTCTCATTTTCTGCTCAGCCTTGCAAAGCCTAACATGCTGCATGGAGGGAGATAATAACCTGCTATAGCGGGGATCTATAGAGGTCTGAGGCAGTGCAGACTCTGTAAGGCTGTGCTATCCTGTAGCTCTGTTGGTCTCCAGCTTTTGGGAGGAGGATGCCCTGGGCGTGTCTCAGGTGTCTGTGCAGGCAGTGGTGCAGGCAGCTCCCTGGCCCCAGGCAGGCCACGCAGGGCAGATGCTGCCCATGTGAACGTGTACCTGGGCTGCTCTCCCTGCACTGCTGGCTGCAGCCACAGCTGGAAACCACTTGGGAATTTCCACCCTGCCGAGCATTTGGATGCTTATATCTTCCAACTGAAGCCAAAATGCTGGAGGTCTTCATTTATGGATTTACTCATAAATAT
>NW_009926053.1:7838-21605 GCF_000696875.1 Nestor notabilis | reverse complement strand
AAATTCCCATCTCAGAGCTGTGTGTTTCCTCTGGTGTGTCAGGGTGGAAGTACAAACTTTGCCCCATTTCAGAATGGGATGTCTTGGACTAGGAAGAGGTATCCAGGCTGTTTTTTGGGCAGCAGGGAGCCTGCTCACCCTGCAGGCATCTCATCGTGGGGTGAATGATGGAACAAATCTGTCTCCTGTGATATCTGTATGCCTCTAGCATGGCGTTAATCGGCAGCCCGATTAGCCTGACTTGTAATTAAATCCTATTGATTAGCTAAATGTCATTGGCACGGAGAGCAGCTGGCAGCGGCTGGGATGCAACGGGTCTCTTGGTCTCCATAGATTTGCAGCAGGGGTTTTGGGATTGGGTAGAGGAAGGGGTGAAAATGAAACTTGGTCTGAGCTCCATCACCTGTGCCATGGTGCAGAGCACCATAAATTGGTCATGGCAGGAGAACCAGTTGGATCTGGGGCTGCACTGGCTGAAGCCAATGGGAGACTCTGCCCACATGTACAAGCCCCTTGGTCCTCCTCTGCCTCTTGGAGCAGCTTTGGGCTGGAGGGTACTCCATGCAGGGGAAGCAATGGTTCCTCTGCAGGTCCCTGGGAGAGGTGAGCTCCCACAGAAGCAGCTTTGCAGCGTAGAGCCATTGGGGCTGCTTTCAGGTTAAATTCAGCTCTGTGCCAAACTCATATCAAGTGACATGGGAGGGAGGTAGATGTGACATTAGGATGCATTTTCTGGGCTCCTGTCACTCCATCTTCCATAGCACATCTATTAAAAAAGCTTTTAATAGCCTCTTCAGAGGTAATTTAATTGAACTGAATTGATGGGTGAATTACAGAACTGTCTGTCCTTCTCCATCCATTTTTATTGGAATTTGCTTGCTTGCTTCTGGTTTCACTTGCAGCATAGCATCGGGCAGGAGGGGCACCTCAGGCTGGGGAGAGCTATTGCCTGGCCGGACAGATCCCCTCTGGAGCCTGGGAACCAGTGTCTACCCATGGAACTGCAGCAGACACCACCACCTTCCTCCCATCCTCCATACCTGCTGCCTTCGTCTTCTGCTGGGCCAGTGACATCACCTGAAAGGCACCGCAATTAAGGCAGAGCTGTTCAGCCTCTATTCGCTACTGATATTTTTATCCTTTTGGCTCTGCTTTAGAAGCAAAATCCTCTTTGCTGGGCACCATTTGGTCTCCCTTGCTCCAGGGCAGTGTGCTTGTCTGAAGCAGAGCCCTCACCAAGGTCAGGAGCAGCTCAGACCCTTGACTGTGTTGTTCAAATCAGGGAGGGGTGGGATGGGGCATCCTAGGGGCTGCCTTGGTGCTGTCGGTTAAGTGGGGTGTTTTATTTCATACATGCGAAGTATGGAAGCGATTTCCCCAACATTTCCCTCTTTAATTTGCCTAAAGCCAGGCCTTGATGATTACAATTTCATTGCACGCAGCCTTTCCACCAGCAGCCCATACAAATGCTTTCCTGCCAGGTGGATCCCTGGCAGCTGCACACACTCATTAATCCCAGGCACTGCTCATCACACTAAGTGTGTGACGAGTCTTTAGCATCACCCAGCCTGGTTTCCATGCCCAGGTTGGAGCTGGGTTTGGATGGGTATCTCTGCAGAGAAACCCTCCTCTGATCCAGGCAGAAGATTGCCTTCAGACAGCCTAGAAATAACTCCTACAAGGATCCTGTAGCCAAGCTGGAAATAATCCAAGGACTTTTATGATGTATCCATTATCATTTCCACTTAGGACTGGTAAAAATTAGTCTCAATTTTTCATGCTCCTTTGTTGCTTCCCTACCCCCTGGAGTATTTTTTCCATGCAGTCTGTGCAGTTATGGCATCACTCTTGGATAGTTTTCAGCCCGCTTGTTGTTTAGAAGAGGAGCGGGTTTGTCTCCTCCCTCTGCCTGAAGCAGGATCAACTCCAGAGCATTGCTATAACAAACATGATCCACATCATCCTTTAAGAGCTGTTGTGGTCTTGTAGAAGATCTATCAGGGATGGTCGGAGCGAGTGTTTCTTTGTGTTTGTGCTCTGGTACCCCCAAATTTCCCTGCCAATGCCGTGGCAGTCGACTGGCGACAGCCTCCCACTGGCCTTAAAGCTGTTCTTCCTTCACTTGTGCCTTAATAGCGAAGAGTAGGTAGGTGCTATCACACCCTCTGGGAGCGCTTAAAAGTAACACCACAACAGCAGAGGTGTATGTTTACTCAGAAGCAATTATTAAATGACAAAAGCCTGTAATTTTAAACCTTGAGAATCACTGCGCTGATTTACTTAACCCCCAAATTAATTGTGATCAGGATGTCAGAGTCAGCTGCTGGAAGAGCACAGCAGTGCTTTGTGGCCAATGCCAAGCGCAGGTGAGAAGCCTTCCCGCAGTTTCCCCTCGACACAAACTGCAAATGACATTGGAATGCCAATTGTGCTCAGCTTTTGCTGCGCAAACTATATTCTTCTGCTTCCCCATTCCTAGAGAAACTCTGCAATTAGTCCATGGACCAACAACATCCCGGGGAAACGGGCCTCAGTAGATGGGGTCGGCAAAGCCACCCTGCCTGCCCAGCATCCTAAATCCTGTGTTTTGCTATTTCCTCTCCAGGGCCTGAAGCCGATGGACCATAATGGTTTGGCAGATCCATATGTCAAATTGCACTTGCTTCCCGGAGCCAGTAAGGTGAGAAGCCTTTTCACTCCTCTTCCTGGGGCTGCATCTTTCCCTTTGGAATCAGACCAGGGAGGTTCCTCAGGGAGAAGCTCTTCACTGGCTGACCTCAGTCTCCTGCCTGGCTCTCACTCAGGTGAGCAGGGGAGAGCAGCAGCAGGAGGTAAGAACTGGGGCTAAATCCAGCCCTAATTCCTCGCCCTTGGGAACAGGGGGTGCAAACACTGCGCTCCAGAAGCCCCTGGGAAGCATCGAGTGAAGTGATCCGGAGCTATAAGCAAACCACCTCTTTTCTTTTTTTTTTTCCTCCTTTTTCTTTTGCATCTAAACCCCCTCAGATCATAATAAACCAGAGTTTAAATCATAAGGGAAATATTTCCATCTACTTAGGTTCAGCACTTGCTGGAGAGAAGAGTAATTAAAGATACTAATACATATAGTGAGAGCTTGGTGTAGCTGATGGGATGTTGAATTTAAATGCTAAATGTATGTGATATGAATATTAACTGCACTCTTATTACACTAAAGGAAAGACCTTTTGGGGGGAGGTGTATTTACTTGTTATGGTTCAGTTGAATTAATTCATAATGTTCAGGGTGGTAAGCGGGAGTTTTTAACCACATTTCAAGTTCTGCTGGAAATAGGAGAGCCAGAAGCACTTCCATCAGTGATATTATCTGTCATTTCCATGTTTTGCAAATTCATTGATTAGCATTTCTGCTGGAGGTGCTGGAGATGAGGGAGGCGAGAGGGAAGCTCTGTGCTGAGGGTAGTCGAGGAGCTACAGACTGTACAAGCATGGCTCTGGAGCAGCCATAGGGGACTCCGCTTGCCCCCACGTCCCTCTGCCTCCCTGATTCCTCTGTCTCTGCACCTTGTTTCCAAACTGCCCAAATCTGCTCTGGGAGAGGTGAGCACATCTGGGAGGGAACAGTGGATGTGTCCTGGCCTGGATGTGTCTGTACGCTCATTCCAGCAGCAGGACAGTCTCCAAGTCCATTGATTGTTTCTGTCCCAGTCTTGGGCTCTCGGGCACCTGCGGCAGAGCTGAAACCAGAAAAGCAGGAAGCAGGGTTGGATTCGTTCACCTCATGCAGAGGTCTCCAAGTGAGCTGGTTACTGAGTAAATCATTCCAGGTGGGAGAAAAAGGTGCTTCCAGAGCTCAGTTCCTTTGATTTAGTTCACGTTTATTGCTCAGAGCAGCATTGGGCTGCTGGGTGATACCCATGTTACCCCCCTAGCTAAATTCACTTTCCTTCCAGAGATGCAGAGCTGCAGCCCCAGGATCAGGCCCCAGTGGGTCTAAGCAGGCAGGGGGTGCCATCAGGGTGCTTCCTCTGCTGGCTTCGTCACCCCCCAGCAGGCTCTGCACTCCTCTCTGATACATATCTTGCTGCTCGGGCTGGAACCTGGTGTGGTGGAAGGAGATAAAATAGGTGTGGGGTGAAACCTGGCATGACAGAGTGGCTTGTTTGAAGCAACTTTACAAAGCTGGGGAAGATTTAAGGCAAATGAGGTATTAAATCAACAGCAACAGCAGGCCATAAATGACAACATCCGTTTGCAGTCTCCTTTGGTCTGCATCGCTCTGCTGTCGCCCCTGGACATGCCTCTGGGCACGCGGGGATTGTCTCAGTGAGGCTGGTGCCCAGGAGCTTCTCCTTCCATGCTGCAAGCTCCTGCCTGAGTGATGTGAAAAACAATTGGTGTTGCAGGGCTTTAGATGATGCTGCTAATTGAGTCCCTCCTGACCCTGCATCCCAGTCAGCTCCTGGAGCATCACGTCTTGCTCCAGGGGTATCCTCCTAACCTGGTGCTCAATGTTACAGCCCCTCACCCAGCCTCAGCAGTGCTGCGCAGGGCTCAGGTTTCTTTCAAAGGCAGAAATGGCTTTGCAAACCTAAAGGAAGCACAGCACAAAATACAGAGGTTTTCTCTGTCTCTGAGAGATAGACCTAGAGCAAGCAGCTGGTTTGCATGAAGAGTTTGGGAGTGAGATGCCGTGCTGTGATCCCTCGATGGCTCCATTGCACTGGCAGCTCCTTGGCCAGTGGCTGTGTCTGGTCAGTCTGGAAGAGGTTGTGTGTTTGGGCTGCTCTTGGTGGGGAAAGGACATGCTAATAAGGTGACCCTTCTCTTAGCTGCAAGCACAAGCTCTTTTCTTCACCCCATGCTTCACATCCCACTCAGATTGAGCTCAGGGCTGGTGACCCAAAGGTGGGTAATGTAGTAGCTTTTCATAAGGCCACACAAGACAAGTTTGAAGTATTGATTTCCTGAGAGTTCCTTATGCCCAGCAGTGGCCGAGGCAGGGATTGAACTTTCCAACTTTACATCTAATTAGAAGGAAAATTGCTGTTCTGCCAGGCTGTATCAGGCTGGGGGGCTGATGAAGAAGCCCCATCTGAAGCCTGCAGCCCTTTGCTTCTGTCCCCAGCAGAAGTGGGTGGCTCAGGGAGTGAGAAGATTAATGTCCCCAAATCTGGGGGTGTGTGTATGCCGGGATGCCTCATCCATGCCGGGGGCGCAAGTGGCTGTGACAGCCCCACTGTCCCTAACCTCTGCAGAGCTGTGGCACTGGGAAGAGTTGCCAGTGCTAACAAAATGTGTATAAAGGAAGTTATTTTGAGTCAGGCAGGAACGGGAGCTGTGCTGGGTGCAGGAATGAAAATAAACAGCCAGAACAGCAAATTGGTATTTTTAAATGAACCTGAAAAGACATTTTTTTCTCTCTCTTGCTCTCTCCTGCTGCATAAATGAAGTCCCCGTCCTCTGTCTCCTCTCTGCCAAGGTTCCTGTTTTGCTGGCTGTTTCCAGGGTGCAGGATGCAGGGTTGGATTGCTTTGCAAATGAGCACATTGCCTTGTCTCTGGTTATTGCTATGGTCAGGGTGGATTTGGGCCGCCCCATCGAGGACTGGCAAGGTTACAGTACTGGGGCAGAAGGGCAATAGCATCAATTGCCCTTTTATCTCCAAATGGTGCTTCCTTTTCTCCCCCTCCCCTGCCCATCCATGCCTAAATGACCACCTGGGGTGGGGTCCTGCTGACCTCCATTTCCTTTGGTTTTCCAGGCGAATAAGCTGAGAACCAAAACGCTGCGGAACACTCTGAACCCCACCTGGAATGAGACACTCACCTACTACGGCATCACCGATGAGGACATGATCCGCAAGACCCTGCGGTAGGGCCCTGGTGGGGTGAGTGGGGTGCTGAGCCCAACTCTGGGGGGGGCACATGTCCCTTCCCCTCCCTTAGGGCCATCTCCCCATCCCAGTGGCAGTTTCCAGGGGGAGATCATGGGGACCCCAGTTCCCCAGCCCCAAAGAATGATCATGACAGCTCCTCATGGCAGAGTTATTACCCACCAAAGCCTATAGATTGTGCTCATGCCCTGCACACCCCATCACCCCCGTGGTGACCAATGTTTGATTTACTGTGAGCCTGGGCTGGAATAGCTAGTGAGGAGCATGGTCCTGCATAACTCACTGGGCTCCTGCCTGCAGAGGTGGTGTTATTTGGATTTAAGCTCTTCATGCCTAGCTCTCATGGGCATGTGTTAAGACTTTACAGTGATGTCTTGCTGAGAATATCTCCCCAGGAAAGTTTGGGGCCCTTTCAAGGCTGAGCTTTTCGGAAGAAAGCTGGAGGCATCTGTGAATTATTGCCAAACTAAAAGAGGAGCATTTGTATGTATTTATTCTATTCTGTTAGTTTAGTTCAGTCCCTGTGCATTTGGCATCTCCTGGAAGCATCTCCCAGGGGCTGGGAGATGTGTGGGGCTGGTGGTGGCCAGGAGCAGCGTGGTGGGGCTGTGTGAGCTTGGAAGTGCTGCTTTGTGGGGTCAGACCCCTGTGAATGAAAAGGTTTTCATGTCTTAGCCACCATCCCACATGGGTGAGGGCAGGGAATGACCTAGAGCCTGTGGACAGATCCTGCCCAGGGCTGCTCCAGCACCGCTCTGACCTGGGACCATTATGCAAGAGGATTTGCGGTAAGAGCTCCTGTTGAACAAAGGAGGATCTTACATCCTGCTCTGGCTTTTGTCAGCTCCATGGCTGGCATCTGACTCTCCTTATTTGCAGGTACCCTGGGAGTTTATTATTTTCCCCAAGACAAGAGCACAAAGCTGCTTTATAAAAGGTCCTGCTCCGAGGTGAATTTGGGCAGAGCCTACCTGTTGTCTGCAATGTGCATAGAGATGAGAAATTTAGCGCCACAGATTATTATTTCACATGGAAAATATTAGTCATGCTCAAAGTGCTGCAGGCTCGTTGGGCTGGAAAGCCTCTGCTTTATTTTTATTATTGGCTTTTTTTTGGCTTTTTTTTTTTCATTTTTTCACTCCAGGCTTTGAAGTTTTCAGCCTTTTCAAGCATGGAAATCAGTTTGTAGAGAGGTGTTCAGCTGAGTTGTTTGCTGAAAGGCACCAGGGAGCAGAAGGGTTTGATCCCCACCTTTTTGGGGCACTGGTAGCTGCTTCCCCGTGGGAAGAGCTGCACTCACCTGCTCCTGGGAGGCAGCAGGGAGGTGTGGGATGCTCAGTGGCAGGGGGACATGAGAAATATGTGCTGGATTTGCCCTTCTCCCCACAGACATCCCTCATTAGCACATCCCTGCTCCTGCCCACCAGCCTGGGTGCTGCGGGTGCTTTGTCAGGAGCCAAGTATGGCCACAGGTTCCCTCAGGGGGGACATGGCTCCACAGGAAGCTCAGGAGATTGCTGGCGAGGTCAATTAATGGCTCATTACCCAAAGTGGCTTCAAAGGGCACCTTTCCAGGGAGGTGAGGGGAGCCTGGAGCCCGCCTGCCATGCAATTGTCCTGTGTGAGCTCCCAGCTGGGCAAAACTCCCTGTGAAGCCTCATCTGCTCATACATGAGCAGCATCCCCATCTGTGGACAGATTTGTCACAGATCTGTGGTTTGGCATCTCCTTGTGCCATCAGAGCCATCCGTCCATCTCGTGCCTTCACACTCATCAGAGCTGCCTCTTTGCAGGGGGTTCCCAGGCTCTCCAGCTCTGCACTTTGCAGCTTGCCAGCAGCTAACCCCAGTGAATTAGGTGATAATTAAGGATCAAAATCCTCTCCATACGGAGAGGAATATCCAAGCACGATTCTGACTCATTGGCATTTGCAGCTAGTCAGTGGGATTTGCTGAAGCATGTCCCCATGGAGGTGGTGAGCCCCATGATGACATGGCCACAGGGACCACATGAATCCCCACCTTGCCTCCAAGTGTAGTGCTGGGGTCTGGCACTGCATCCAGATGAGTGGGCTCTGTCCTGTGGGATTTAGCACAGCCCAGTCCTTGCCAGAAGTGTGGGAGCCCCAAGCCCCCCCACCCCAGAACTAATGAGGCTCAAGATGTTTCCCTGGGGAGGTTGTGTAAGCAGAAAAGTGGACAAGTTTGTAAAGTGGAGGTTGCTGTAGGGCTGGGGCCTGCGGCTTTGGTTGTGCCTGATAAAGATCCTAGAGAATTAAAGAAACAAACTTTTGGGTAGAGAAGGTTTCCCAGCCAGCATCTCTGCTGCAGGGCTGTCCTGTCTTGTGGGCCATCTCCTCTCCTGCTGTGGCGGGTCTTCCCTGGGTGGGATTCAGGACGCAGCCTCTTGTGTGGACCCTGAAAAATTTTCTACTCAGGACTCTGATCCCTTTAAAGACTGTCCATACGTAGATGGTGTGTAAAGGTTCCAAAGAAATAAGGTTTCTCAGTCCCATCTCTGAAACCAGCGTAATGCAGGGTGAAGACTGGGATGCCCTTGGTGGCCCCATGTCCTTCCCTGTGCTGCTCAATGCTTCATCCCAGCCTGCCCTCAGGCAATGGGCATGTGCTCAGCCACTCTGCCCAGTGGGTTTGGCAGAATTTCAGGTGGGATTTCAAGCTCTTGCCTATGGTCCAGGGAATTCCTCCTCTAAAACAAAGCTTCTGAGCACTGTGGCTCTATTTCTTGTCTTGCATGGCGGAGCCAGAGCCTAAAATTCAAGTGGTCTTCATTTTCCTTAAGAGCAATTCCCCAACCCCCTCTTTTCTCCATCTTTGCGGTTGAAGATATTGGCAAAGGAGATTTTATTTATCCTGAGGCAGGTTTAGATGAGATCAGACTTCTTGCAAACCAGACACAAGGTAGAAAAATCCATTTTTTATTTTAAGTCCTTGCTTGGATTTTATGCTTCTCAAACACTAGGTATTTAATTGAGTAGAAGGATGCAAGGCTGGGAAATGTTGCACCTCCTCAGGGGAGGGATCTCTGCTTTACATGAGGATGGGCTGGGGTCTCTGGTGGCTGGGACTCACCAAGGACTCTTATTTGTGGGTTGAGCTGTTTCTCTTCTATGAGCCTCTCGGTAACACCAGCGGCAATGGCCCTTCACCCTTGTGGTGCCACTTCCTGCAGGAAGCATCTCCCATGCTGTGTATTGTCCTGCCTTCAGTGCTTTGCTTCACCCACCCATCATCTTGGCAAAGTATCTCCTCTGCCAGGAAGAGAGGACTTCAAAGCTGCAGGGACCCTGGCTTTCCTTGTGCTAATCAGGCGAGGCTCCTGCAAGGCAGCTGTGGGTAGTTGAAAGAGCGTGAATGATGCTCTCCTTGGTCTGGGAGGTGATTGTTCCCCTGGTGCCTCCTCAGTGCTGAGATTCATGGAGGGACAGGGAACATGATTTGCAAAGTCTCTTTAATGTGAAAATAACGGTGGAGATCAAAGCTGCCACCAGCCTTTGCCTCCCTGCTGCCTGCAGAGCATGTGATGCAGTAGAAAAGCTGGAAAAGCACCCAAAAATCTTCCCTGCCCACCTGGGCACTTGGTTGGATGCGTCCAGCATGGGTTCGTGGGTCAGTGCTGTCACGGGGCACTCTGCTGGTGCCTGCAGCCCTCCTGGGGGGATGAGTGGCATTCACCTCATTGCAGGGGCCAGACTAGGGACATCCCCTGCCTCCTGGAGAGCAGAGTAATGGATCCCTCTTGCCCGAGACCCCCAGCCCCATGCTGTGCCCTGGCGGGCTGCCCCTCATCCCCATGCGGCCTCATCCAAGCTGGTCGAGTGACTTTGCTGTGACAGACCCAAACCCTGGGACCCTTGAGGTTCACCTCCCAAGCAGGGCCACCCCCAAGGGAGAAGGAGAGGTGAAGGCTGCCCACCTAATTGTGCTGGCAAGCAGGATTTTGTTAATGAATCAACCCCCTCAAAAAACACCAGATACTTCAGATTTCATGAAACACAGCAGGTGGGAGGATCTTGAAAGGTCTCATCCATTCATTGAATTAAATATCCTTGAGTCTAGCCCAAGACTTAATAGCAACGAAACCACCCACCATCCTGAGAGAAGGCAAATTCAGAGCCGCTCGAAAGATGCTGGACTTGGAGGGCTGGGATGGGTGGGATTGGAGGCAGGTTCCCTGTCTGCTCCAGGAGGAAATCCCACCCTGCAGTCCCAGCTCCCAGTCCCTGTCTGCAATCACCATTTCTCCCCATCTGCAGCCATGCTGCAGCAGTCTCTGGTGGTGGGAAGCCGGGGTGCATGACAGGGGGAGGCAGAGAAATGCTGCGGGGGAAATTGGAATAGGCAGAATACACTCGCCCACGTTTAAATAATACATGTAATGTGCAATAAATAGATTGTATTCATAATAAATATCAGAGCTGGACAGATATTGGATACAATTATTCACATCCAGATATATTGGCAAAGTGATGCATTATTCATATCATACTCAGCTAGCTCATGAATGCCAGGAATTATTTGTTTAATCATGTGTTTGACAAACATCATGACTCATTAAATATATTATTCAGGAAATAGTATTTGATCAGGTCTAATAGGCATGCTGCAGACACTTAGAGATTTGGGGTCCCAAATTGCTTTACTCCAGAAGTGCTGAATAGCTTTGCTCCAGAACTGCAGGCACACTCATAATTTCATGTAACTTTTACTGTGGTTTCTGTGCTCAGACTTTGAGGCATTTTGTGATGGAGCCCAACACTGATTACTCCTTTGGTTTTAGGAGACCTGCATGGTCCGAGGACTCTGCCTTTTTCTCGTCTGTTTCCTTGCCAGGCACTGCCTGTCCAAGCAGGCATCACCTGCACATTCGCTCCTCTATCGAGAGCCTCCCAAGTTGCTATAGGGACTATACGGAATCTTAGCTACAGGAGATGTGTGTTCACACTCTGCTGCCTATTACATGCATGTGCATTGTGGAAAAGGGTCCTCATTGACCCCAGTTTTCCCTCTTCCACAATGGGAAAGAGGCCAGAGAAATGTGTGTGTGAGGAGAAGTCATGAGTCAGTGGAGTGGGGTTGCTTGAGCTGTGCGTGAGTCAGGGCTGTAACCCAGGAGCCCAGGCTGAGTAGGAGGGAGAATAAGTTTAACGAGCAGTGATTGTTCACTTGCTGCTTAGTTTTCTTCCAAGATGGTTTTCACAGCCTTTAAAGACAGGGACCCCTCAGTGGAAGTTGTCAAATCAAAAGCCAAGCTCAAGGGATGGGGTTTAATAAAAAGAGACGAGGGAGGGGTGATGTTTGAGTTAAAGGGGTCAGGATGGCAGGTGAACATGGCTGCCAGAGACACATCTTGCCGTTCGTTATGGAGCTGACTTTCTAATCCAAGGCATAAAATTCCATCACATCAATGTCTTGTAATAAAATTCAAGCTAGTGTAATTGCAGAGGGAGGGCTGGGGACGGAGCTGCCTGCTCATCTGACTCTGCCTTCACTTAAACGACTGGTGCACCACCAGCCTACCCGCCTTAAAAATACCGCCTGGAGAAGATGAACCGCAGCCAGCCAGAGGGACTGGGAGGGCTGACACAAAACTCTGCCTCTGAACCTCCTCTGGTCACCACACACAGATGGGCACACAAAGAGAGGACCCACCTGAGAGATGGCCAGAGATGCCAGAAGGAAAATGGGATTGGGAGAGACCTGGCAGCATCTCCAGCTCCATCATGCTGCTCAGAGACAGCAGCAGTACCCAGGTCTTGCAGATGTGCCTCCCAAGGGACCCAGTTCTGCACAAATACCTTAACTAGCTGGGAACATCAGTGGGGACAAAGGGGATGGCCATCACCCCAGCGCTGTGTGTTGCCTTCAGTGGGGTGCAGCTCAGGCAGCTGTGGGGTGTTTTCCTGTGCCCTGCTGCTACAGGAGGGATCTGCAGTGCAGGAGCACATGAACCATCCCTAGGGAGGGCACGCAGGGGCTTGCAGCTAATCTGAAATTCTCTGAGCTGTAGCATGCTGTACAGGGGGTGGTGTTCTCAGAGCTGCTTGGTAAGGTGGGAGCAAGTGGCTTCCCCTGGGCAGTGAAATGGGGCTTGGTGGGGCTCTCCAGCCTCTCCCAGTGCGACAGTCAAGATGCTCTCCATGCCACCATCACTGAAGTTTTCCAGTCATTTCCTTCCTGGGCTTCCATCCATCCTGGGTGGTTTGGGGGCTTCACAGCAAGTAGAATACTGCATTCGGTATCTTGTGCTTTTGGGCATATCTAGACATTGTCAGGAGAAGATCTTATTACTTGTGTTCTTACCAGGTAAAACAGGCACCAAACCCTGCCTCCCCTGAGCGTGCAGGAGACCGCACTGCTCTGCAATGGCCGGGTGTGAAAACAGACCCCTGGCTGCCAGCTCCTGGTGAGGATCATGTTCCTCTCCTCTGCTTCCATCACTGTGTGCTTGCTTCTCCTCCCCGGAGCCTTGGCCAGATGGGTGTGGGGTTGCGCACGCCTGGCAAGTGCCGCTGTTTGTCTGGAGCTCCTGCTGCTCCTTTTTTGGTTTTGTTCTTTAAAAGAGAGGCGGGAGGAGGAAGGGAAATGGGAAATATTGTGCCTGCATTTGAGATTCTCTTTAAAGATTTTACTGTTGTGGTGGGGTGAGGGTTTTTTTGCAGGTATCTATAGTAACGCTGCATCCAGCTATAGTTTTCTGGAGAGCAGCATTCCCCATCTTCCCAATTGGATTATTTTTTTCCAAACCCCCTTCCTGTGCCAGTCTGTGGCCCTAATGGTCCTTGTGCTGTGTAACTGAGCCATTTCCATGGCCCTCGCCACCTTGTTATTCACTTGTGACCAGGAGAGTGGTCAAACCATCCACAGATAAACCATCCATGGGTAATGCATCTACACAGGCCAGAAGTGTGGTGTGCAATTAGTTACTCTGGGGCAGAATAGCAGGTCACTATTTATCTTTAATTGCTTTTAGCCCTTCCCAAATAGGTCCTGTTTGTTGAAACCCAGTAAGGTGGAGTCTGGTCACTGCAGGCAGAGGTGCTGCCCATGAGAAATGACACCAACAGGATTGGGTGAAAGAAAGATGAGAAGAGACTGTAGGAAGATTTTTTTTGAAAGGGGGGGAAAGGAGAAAAGGGAAGGGAAACACCTTTCCTTTATGGGTGGAGAGTCCCGATGGTCCCTACATGGCTCTTGTGGGGATGCAGGATGTTTCCTTTGGTGGGGATGGGATGGCTTTCCTTGTCCCTAGCTCCAGCAGCACTGCTGGGGGATGGCCAGTCCCTCACAAGGCAGCCACCACCCTCCTGAACCCATTCTAGGATTTTAGGAGCTGTGAGCAGAGGCTCCCTGCAAGCACTAACTTTGCTCTTCTGTTGTCTCTCCTGATGCTGCGAATGGGCTGGGAAGCAGCAGAGAAATGACTCATTAGCTGCCAGCTCAGGGAAAGGCATTTATAGCTTTTGCATGGAAAACAGCCTTCACTCAGCATCGCCGTCACTGCCCTCGGATGCAGGTGCCGTCACGGGGCGCAGGACCCTGGCGGGGCTGGGGAAGCTGCGGTTGGCCGAGGTGTGATGCCTTCTGCAAGGCTGGGTCTGCAGATCCCGTGTCTGCATGGTGGAAGAGGAGGTGGAGGACCCCCTCTGTGTCCCAGCCCGGGCAGCCAGATCCCCAGCACCAGGGGACACCTTGAGAGCCACCACACTCAGGAACTCCTCAGGTGAGGAGGGAGGGAGCCCTGCTGGGAATCACGCTTCTCCCGGCCATGTAGTGCAAGTGTGGGTTTAAGAAGAGCCTCCGCAGTCAGGCAGGATGCAGCTGGGCTGGCTGGGGCTCAGACTCGGGTTGTTTTAGTCCCTGGTGACTTTGA
>NW_009926053.1:5184-7823 GCF_000696875.1 Nestor notabilis | reverse complement strand
AATGGAACAGCCATGAGGATGCTTGAGGCACTGGGTTGCTTTTCCAACAGTGCCTGGGCTGTGGCGTGTTAGACTCAGTGTCTGTGGCACCACAGCTTGTGATGTTCAGGGTTTGTGAGTATCTCCGTGGAGGAGCCCAATGCCCACAGGGCGACAGCCATCCCGAGGGGTGCAGGAGCCCTGGCCAGGATGGGGTCTGAGCACAAGAGATGGCCATGGTGACTCTGGGACCCAGCTGGAGTGTGCACGTAGCTCTGCATCTGTGACTGTGTGATGGAACTGGGAGACATGGTGTAATGTAGCCTCTACCTCTCACATCCCTCTGCTTCTCCAGACCTGGCCCATAATCCCCTGGCAGCCTCAGGTTTTTGTTGTGGAGGTGAAGCAGACCAAGACATTGGGTGTCACATTTAAATATCATGCGCTCCTCTGGCCAGGCTGTAGCAGCAGATTTGTGTCCTCTAGCTGCCTACAAAGGAGGTGCCCAGTCACTGGCCTGGGGAACAGTGGCCTTGAAGTCATCCCCTCACTGGGGGACCTGCCAGAGCAGCCCCTTGCCCCGTGCCATCGCTTCCCCTCTCCCCAGCAGCCCCACTCACCCCATGCTTGTTGCAGGATCTCAGTCTGCGATGAGGACAAGTTCCGCCACAATGAGTTCATTGGGGAGACGCGGATCCCACTGAAGAAACTAAAGCCGAACCAGACCAAAAACTTCAGTATCTGCCTGGAGAAGCAGCTGCCGGTGAGTGTGGTGGGGGTCAGACCAGCATTCCCCACCATGGGCCCTGTGCCACGTGGAAGTGTGGGATAGTTTGACTCCTCAAACATGATCAGGGATGGGGAGAGCATCCCTCGCAGTGGGGAGGGTGAGCGTCTGGCCACGCTGTGTCCCGGAGCAGCCCCCAGACTGGGTGCATTCCCTCCCCCAGATAGATAAAACAGAGGACAAGTCACTGGAGGAGCGCGGACGGATCCTCATCTCCCTCAAGTACAGCTCGCAGAAGCAGGGGCTGCTCGTGGGCATCATCCGCTGCGCCCACCTCGCTGCCATGGATGCCAACGGCTACTCTGACCCCTACGTCAAGACGTGAGTGCTGCTCCTTGCCGTGCCAGTCCTGGTGAAGCTATGCCATCCCCATTTTTTTCTCCCTGCAGTGGAGACTAATTAGTCTCATTAGGAGATGCAAATGAGGATGTCACAAAGCAGCTTGCATTCACCTGGAGCATGTAACTCCCCAGTGATTATTTTACAGCACTTCAGAGCTCTGTGTTTGCAGGAGCTGCCCACTGCTGTGTGGCTGTGCCAGGGCAGCGCCTCGTCCCTGCCGGTTGATGGTGGCTGTGGTGCCCCATGGCAGGCTCAGCACTGCCTGTGGCGGTTGGGAGAGGGTCTGTGGCAGGGGCAGAATGGGTGGCCCAAAGCAGACAGGTATGGTTGGGTTTTGCTGATCGCATGGCCCCACCCCAGTGGGTGGTAGGTCTAATCTGTCAGCATGGGGTTGGCTTCTCCCTGAGCAGGACAGTGCCTGTGTCTGATAGTCCTGGACCTCACCGGCAGGTGTGAGCACCTTTGCTTTCCTTCCCAGTGATATCCACAGCTTTTTCACTCTTGGAAGCCCACACCATCCCTGGAAAGGCTCTAATTATATTGTGTGTGTGTGATTAGGTCAGACAGCACTTCAGATGCAGCCCATGGCTCCGGTGGCTCCAGGGTCTGGTTAGCAGAGCTGAGGGCACATTTACAGGTCCCAGCAATGCTTTCCAATGTGAATGACTGGAAAAATACCAGCATTATTAAACAGAAAAAAAAAAAGACATTTAAATGACTGTAATGGGCTGCTGCAACTCAGCCTCATCCAAGTGATTCAGGGAAGTTGGTGTCATCCTGGGGCTATTAAGGGATGCTGAGGAAGGTGGTGGTTTGCTGACTCAGAGCCCTGCATCCACACAGCTCCTGGGTTTTTTTGTCACAGCATTTTTCGAACTCACTCTCTGCAAAGCAGGGGGCCATGGTGAGGAAAGGCCAGCAACCCCCATGGGCCCATCCCATGCCCCTCTTTCCCCCAGTACTGACCCAAACTTTGGCACTTTCAGAGGTGACATTTGTTAAGGCAGAGCTCCTGAGATAAACTGCACCCAGGAGGCCTGTAAGGAAGTTTATCAGCAGCACACTTTTGCCTTCCTATTGCATTGTTCTTTAGAAGTGGAGGTGTTTGCATAAAAATCCACTCTTGCTTTTTTAAATGCTCATTGGAGGCTCAGCCCCTGCACTAGCAGAATTACCGTTGTTGTACACAGTTGTTTTGTAGGTGCTCCTTGTGCTATCTGCAGTAGATTGTATCTGCAGGGCTTGAATCAGAGCAGATATAGACAAGTGATGCTTCTTGGTACAAGCCCTAATTTTTTAATTACGAGCAAGATCTGGAAAGTGTAACGAGGAAGTAGAACTGATGTTTAAAGGAGCAGCACCAACACAAAAGAGTGATGGATTTGACTCTGGCCTGGCACAGATTTCAGGTGCCCTCTCTGCTTGATGATGCTTTAATCTCATTTGCTTTCTGACCCTGCTGTTGTGCTGCAAAATATCTGCAGGTAACAGTGGTACACAAAGCTGCAGCCACTGCACTTGCTCCTGCTCC
>NW_009926053.1:0-5153 GCF_000696875.1 Nestor notabilis | reverse complement strand
AACGCGCCAGCCACTGCACTTGCTCCGGCTCCCCCTCCCTCTTACACCACCTGCCTGTGGTCTCTGTCTCCTGGTAAGGCTCTGGATGAGCAGACTGGTGACACAGTCCCAAATCTGGACTAATCTGGGCTGGGAGTGTTTGGTTTGGGGAGCTGGGAGCATGTGTGCAGTGCCAGTGTCCCCTAGGGACTGGAGATGGGATAATCGGTGCTCCCTGATGGCAGCTCTGATGGTCTTGTGCTAACATGGGGAAATGCTGCTTCCTTCCAGCCATCTACAGCATCTTGGCAGGCAGGGGAGTAGGGACCTGCAGGTTTGGGGGACTCACCCCCATCTTACCCTGCCTCTGCTCAGGAGCTGGTCCCGCAGCCAGAGGTGCCCCCATGCATGCGTGGGCTGCAGGGTAGGGCCTCGCAGCCCTTCCTTGCTGGGAGCAGGCACAGGAGCTGTGTGTCAGTGCTGCACTGGTTTCGTTGCAGTTACCTGAAACCAGATGAGGACAAGAAATCAAAGCATAAGACGGCAGTGAAGAAGAAGACGCTGAACCCTGAGTTCAATGAGGTGAGGTTTTGATGGCTGTTGAAAGCTAGGGGCTTTCTCAGTCCTCAGACTTAAAAGGAGAAAAAAAACCCCAGCACCCTGGTTCATTCTGACTCTGTCTCTGCTCCCCAACAGGAGTTTTGCTATGAGATAAAGCATGGGGACCTGGCAAAAAAGACCTTGGAAGTCACAGTGTGGGACTACGATATCGGAAAATCAAATGATTTCATAGGTGAGTGGGGCATTCCAGAGGCCTCCTTAACCTCTTTTTCTTCCACCGCCTTCTGTGGCTCTTCTTTTTTCATCTGCTGCTTTCCTGTACTTCTGGTTTGTTCTCCATCCCACGTTCATTCTTGCTGGGTTTCTATTCTGCTTTTATCCCTCTCCTGCACCTGAGCCTCCTCTCCCACAGCCTGCCCCACTGCTCATTGCTTCAGACACCCCCTGCACAAGCACCACCCAATCAGGGAGAAGATGTATCTCCATCTCCCTTCTGCTTTCAGATCTTCTAAGTAAAAAACAGGTTTAAGGGGAGGTTTCATTTATCTCTGTTGGATGTTTAGGCTTCTTGTGATTTTATTACTGGTCACTGTGCCTAACAAGTGCCCAGTATCTCTGACAGCCACTGCAATTGCAATAAGCCCTTGGCACAAGCACAAGCTGCCTGGGGCAAGTCCCCGACAACAGCCGTGAGGGGCTGGGGAAGCCAGGTTGTGGCATCGGATGCTGTGAGTGCAGCTGCGTGACCTGGCTCCATCCTGCATCCCTCACAGAGCTGATGTTCACCTCCACCTCCCCCTCTCTCTCTGTCTGTCTCTCAAGGTGGAGTCGTGTTAGGCATTAACGCCAAAGGCGAGCGGCTGAAGCACTGGTTCGATTGCCTGAAAAACAAGGACAAGAAAATCGAGCGCTGGCACACGCTAACGAACGAGCTGCCGGGGGCTGTCCTCAGCGACTGAGCACCATGGGGCTGCTTCCAGGGCCGGCACAGCTCTGCCGGCCACAGCCTTTGGACTTCTCTCCTTTACGGCTTTGGATACGGGGGATAGCGGTACCGGGGCAGCCGGGAAAGCTGAACACCCCATGCCACAGCCTGGCTGCAGGGAATCCCTTCCCAGGGAACAGGGCAGCAGCGGTTTGCTCTGCTCAGCAGGTCCCATCCCCTAAGGCTTTTCCAAAATGCCTCTTTGCACCCTGACACACTCACACACACACTCACGAGCATGCACATGCATGCACACACAGAGACATGTGTGCACGTGGTCACCACACGCCTGCATGCACTGCAGTTGTGACTCCTCTCCTAACTCTTTGCTCTACAGAATTACCTTCTCACTGCCTTGCAATTCAGTGGCAGGAATGAATGCATCATTTCCATTCATGTATCTAATATGAGCAAAAGGTGTCACTAAAACCTGGTACTGTTTTCTCAAGGCAATTGTGCCATATTTCTGGTGGTTTGTCAGTCTCTGTGATTTGGGCCTAACCAGTCTTTTATGCATTTAAAGCTCCTCCGTTGGATGATTGTGTCCTCTGATAACCTAGGAAGACTGTTTGTTTTCTTCCAGAAATGTTGTGCTCGTCCTCTCCAGTAACCCATGTGAAGGTGGCCAGCAAGCTGGCAGTGCTGCGCAGACCATGGATTCCCTCTCACAGTCCCTGGGATCAGGCAGAAGAGAGGGGCACAGCCGCTCTCCTAATGAAACTGTGCCATCCCCGCAGAGCCACACAGCCAGGCTCCAGCAAGGCTGTTCTTCCTGCAAAGCCGGCTTTCAGGCTAAATTTTTCTATCACTTTTCCCTTATTCAGCCTTTTCCAATTCATGCCATTACATAAAACCCAACCAAGGCACTTTGCACTGTGAGCTGGTGGTGTGAGCTGAGCCAGGGGCCAGGCAGTGCTCATGTTTGTGGAGGTCCTCAGCTCCAGCATGGCCATTTGTTGGTCTATTTTCTGCCTCAAACAGCTTCCAGACCAAATTTCTGTGTACAGCACAGTAATAGTATAATAATATTATGATAATATATCCCAGCTCTCACCCTCCATGACCCACGCTGGCCAGTCCCTGCACCCTCATCCCACCGGGTGCTGGCTCTTGTGCAAACACCACATTGTCACATTTGCACAAGAGCTGATAAGTTGTGGGATGAGCTAAAATTGTCTGTGAAATGCTGCACCTTGCCAGCAAGTTCTGAAGCCTTTAAACCATGATTTCTTAGGAAGAGCTGCTGTTGGCCCACCAGTCGCAATCACGTACAGCTTCTGAGCCCTGAAGCTCTGTGTGTGTGTGTGTGTTGCCAACTTCTTTTTTTGGAGAGCAATTGGATCTCTGGAAACCTCTGTTTACTTTCCAAAGTGACGATCATGTTACACCTTGTTTGATAGGGGGGGGGGGGGGAGGAACCAGCATTCATAGGGGTTTTTTTAATACCTTAATATTTGTAATGCATTCTCGATATGCATGAATTTTGTTTGAATGCCAGCAGCGTGTCAAGCAGGATGTTCCCAGTAATCCTCTTGGTCTGTCACTCGTCCAGCACCTTAAAACCTGGCTTGGGTTTGAGCTTCCAGGAGAGCCATGGGAGCACTGTCGGCTGTGCCTCCCTTTTCTTGCAAAGTTACTTTCAATCCATCATTTGTTTCAGCACACCTTGCTATGAAACTGAGGTGGAGTAGGACATGATGTGTGTGTGGGTCCCTTCACTTTGTATCCCAGTCTTTTCTAAGCGGACGTCTGTCCGTCCGTCCCAGCTGCATGCAGAGTGGTGGTCGTCATGCCAGGCCTCGTGAAATGTTTGATACCAATGTTTTGCTACCATGTGAAGGCTGCAGAAACTGTCCTTACCTGCATCCTAAAAGACTTTTGTATTTCAGTATTATCTATCTGTGTACTTTTTGTCAGATTTGTTAATATTTATAATGAGAACCCAAAATAAAAAGGGAAAATAAAAAAGGTCGGTGCTGGTGGTGCAGCTTTTGAATCTCCCCACGTCGGTACCACGGTGTGTGAGCTTGGTGTGTCACAGGTGGAATGATGAGTGACCCAGAGATGCAAGATGAAGAGGAGTTGGGGCCCAGCAAGGACTTGGTGGGAGCAGGAGATGATAGTTTTAAACCAGAGCACCGGGTGCTGTTGGGCTTTATTCTCCACTTTGCAACCTCTCCCTGCTGAAAAAAAGCCACAAAAAACCACCAAAACATTGTGGGTCCTGTGTCCCCCACTTCCACCAGGACCCTGCTCTGCTTTGGTGCTTAGAGCTTGCACAGGGACCAAAAGGGCTGGCAGTGGAGGGTGGGGGAGATTAGTCAAGAAAGGATTAATAAAACAAAAAAAATCCCAGGTCTTTCTGAAGTTCCCATTAACTTCACAGCACTCAAGGCACTGCTCAGCAGCATTAGCAGAAGGGTGTTGGAGATGCCCCCTGTGGTGCCCATGGCTGGGCCAAGGCAGTCTCCACATGGATTTTTGCCATCTTGGATACCATGACGGTGCTCCCCAGGGTGAAGGTGCCCAGATGCCTCCCTCTGCTGGGAGGGAGCTGGGTGCTCCAGCTGCCTCGTTTAATGTTTGTTTTCCCTGCTGTAGTTTTGGATTGAGTGCATGTATATTTGCAGAGATTAATACTCAGGCCAGGCTGCTTACTGGTGCTTAAGGCAATCCCCTCCTTGGAGGCTGCCATTTCCCTTGGGAAGCCCTGATGGTGTTAGCTCTCCACATCCACCTTGCCATTCATCATCACTGCTCCTTGGCCAGGACTGTTGCATTGAAATGAAAACACACACACACACACTCTCACTCTTTACATATATATCCCCTCCCTAAAGCAATACAAACACATTTATCTATATGCACATACTATATATACCTGTATCCTTATGCATGTGCTTTAGTTTATGGCCATTGCTCCTCATCCTGTCAATGGGTAGCACTGAAAAGATTCTGGCACCATCCTCCTGCCACCTGCCTTTGATCTGCATTGATGAGATCCCCTCTCAGTCTGCTCTTCTATAGACTAAGGCCCAGCTGCTGCACTCTCCCCTCCTAAGAGAGGTGCTTCAGACCCCTGATCATCCTTGTGGCCTCCACTGGACCGTCACTCCTCGTCTTTCTTGTGCTGAGGAGCCCAGACACAGTTCACATGAATGAGTTAATTAATGATCTGCTTGTCTCTGTTCGTATATTTTTAAAAATAAAGGCTTGGCATTTCTCAGTACCATTTTCACCCCAGCGCAGGAGCAGCAGCAGGACAGGATCCAGAGCCAGGCGAGCATCCCTGGACATGTGCACGTATGGAGTGTGTCAGGGCAGGGACAGCAGCACCAAGGGCCAAGGATCCCATCCCAAGCTGAGCACTGGGTTGGTGCCACATAGTCTGTGTCAGCGCCAGAGTGCAGCAGCCCAGGCAGAGCCCACAGTGTTAATCCATCAGCCCCCATTTAATCAGCTCAGGGGACCAGAGCCCTGTGCGGGGCTACGGCTGCCCAGGGGATTCACAGCCAGGGGGGAGTGGGGTGAGTTTCAGGGGTGTCTGTCTGTCTGTCAATATCCAGCCATATACAGCTAGCTTTATAAATATATATATAAGTATATAAATTCACTTTCTGTAGTATAT